>NW_015549624.1:44734-52812 GCF_001515605.1 Sinocyclocheilus anshuiensis | reverse complement strand
GACCGATGAGCTTTGTAAAAATCGACGCGTTTCAAAAAGGCGGGGCATAGAGGAGAAACAATAATGTACAGTATGTGGAAAATAATGTGTTTTTTTTACTTTAAACCGCATAAACACATTTAATTACACCAAATACACAAAATAATGTTATTTTTAGCAGCATCATATGACCCCTTTAATGTTTGCATGACAAAGACTTTAAATGGTTTTAAAAAGCCTGAAAGTTTTAAGTTTTATAGACCTTATGGAAAGATGGATTAATTGGTTGATGAAAAGATAGATGAAATGAACATGTAGTTTATAGATGTCATCTAATTTAAAGGTACTGTATGTAATTTTTTGACTTATTTAAGCATAAAAATATGGCTGTTAATATATATCTGTTTTTGTTTTTGGTCTGTGCGATTCTGCCCACTGCCAGTTTACCCAAAAGTATTTCGACACCCAGAGTTGCCACTTGGTGGAAAACAGAGCGTATTGCAGCCATGGAAGCCAGCAAAAACAAGGTCGCAGATTCTACCCGACCTAAAATGCTTTGGCATCCATCTAAAACGTTTTATGACCAAAGGAATATTAAAATGTGGATAAATCGACTCTACAACTTACAGTGTGTAAGGCTTGTCGCCTTCCATTGTCAATAGCGCTCATTCCTCTTGCGTGTCCTCAATCTGGCAACCCGTGGGGAGAAGGAGGGGCGGGAGAAACAATATTTCGAATTTGGACTGCAGTAGCCTACCCATTTCAACCACTAGCTGTCAATATTACATACTGCACCTTTAATCATTTCTGTGTGGCAGTGTGGAAGAATACGCCATTATCCAGAAGGAATTACTTTGAATTTTGTTGAATTATCATTCAGTAAATTTCTCATCTTGCCATTCCAGTTCATATTCCACTTCAGTTTCCTCTGAGGCATGGCCAGTTCAATTCAGATTCAACTAATCAAATGAAAGGGAGCCAATTCTTCATTTTTGAATTTTGCTCAACCCTGCCATTGTGTAGAAAGTGAACAAGAAAGAACTCTGGATATATTTTTAGGGTGGTGCTGATTCTGAACAAACATAGATTAGTAATATGTTGTCTATTCCAGCTTGTAAATTGAAAATATTTAGTCGAGAAACCTTGATGTTTTTTGATCCAAAACATTTTGTAGCATCATCAAGTTTGATTTATGTAGGTACAAGTATAAATACAGGAATGGCTACTCGTACAGTATGTTTGGACTCTGCTAATATGAGTAGGAGTGTCTGCTGAATAACTAAATCTAAATGTGAATATCTGCCCACTGGGAGACTAATCTCTGTTTGTGAGCCAGATTCCCTGCAGATGAGAGCTAGCTTCTGTCCTCGCAAATTGTTTGCTTTCCTTTGCTTTACTCTGACTGTCAAGTGGGCTGAGGCTTTTCTCTCTAGCTGTCTCACTGCATTTCTTTCATATCTTTTTCTCTCTGCATCCCTCCCTCTTCGTTTTTTTCAGTCTCTTTTCACCTTAATTTTTTCATCTGTTCATTGTTTCTCAGTTTTCTTAAGAGAAGCCCCATATGTTTGCGCTCATGTGCTCACTATTATGATAGCTTATCCATTTCTTGATGGCGAACAGCAGCCTGGAAATCACACTAATGGATATCCCACTCATTCCTCCACATATGTCTAATCCCTTGGCACAGTCTTGTGCATAGTTTTTTTGGCCTGTTTTCCTCTTCTGAATAGCTGTGTGATTTAGTTTATGTAAGCAGACTTGCCTATGTTTCTCCACAGGAGATGAGTCCTTGACTCTGGCGGGGGAGATTGGCAGGCGGATGCCTCGCTGGGGGCAGAGTCCCATCTTCTTTGTCATATTTTTCTTCCCTTGTCAGTTTTGCTCTCCCATGAGATGCATATCTCCACACAGTGTTATGTAAGGCCATCTCCTTGCAGTGCAACGATAGGAAGTCACAGCGAGGTTCACCGGGTGCTTACCTCACTTGACACTCTGCTCTACGAGGCACGTTTAGGGCAAGTGCACTATGTAAAGGAAGTATTCAAACACTGACAGTTTGAGAGCAACTCACTGTTTGCGAGGAATCTGCACGTAGGTTATGACCTTGCAGAAAACTCAGCTTTGTGAGAATCTTTAGAGAACAGCAGGTGCATAATGAGGTAGTGTGGAGCGGCAGCAACTCTGAAATACAATTATTGCGCTCGCCGAAATCTCTCCCATTGGGTAATTCCATTACCCACCTACCCATGTAATTTGCCTCCTCCTGGAAAAAGGTTCAGGCTCTACCAGAAGCCAAGCAGAAACATTGCAGTGTGGCGAAAGTGCAGAGCACATACAATCTATCAGCATTGCTATCTTATCTCTGTTGTGCGCCGTTGTCGTCATTAATGATTTGTTTGTCCGGTATACAATGCTATCCGGATATCCGTACCTCATCCTCCATCCCTATTAAATTGTGGTCTATTTTTGAATGGATTTATTCAGTCAGATTCTCTCTCTAATGATGCCCATAGGGTTTTTAACATGCTCGCCAAGCGCTAAAGTGTTGCTTCTTATTTAGTCACAGCAAATGGCAGATTTGTATTTGACAAGCTTTGTGCTTTGTCTCAGTGTTAGGTAGTGTTTTATTTGGATTCACTAGAGTTTGGTTGATGGAATGAATATCTGTTGAAGCATCACACCATTATTTGCTGAAATTCTCAATTTTTGCTTTTATAAGTCTGTTATTTTATAGTTCATATGTTGAATAAATCATGAATAAACAGCTGCGGTGTAGAAGCAAATGCTCATTTAATTGAGCAAACTGCTCTTAGAACATCTGTTGTCTCAAAACTGAATCATTCTACTGGTGGCTACATGATATGGTGTAGCCCACAGTCTTTTTTGTGTCTTGAATAGGACTTGATATGAATGCTGATCTGGAAGATAGTAATTCTTTATATATCAAAGGCAATATAAGTATATTTGATTGAACATACAGACCTTACAGTATTAAAACATCATTAACCAGCTTCCCAGTTATGTCCTTTGTGTGTGTGTGTGTGTGTGTGTGTGTGTGTGTGTGTGTGTGTGTTTCCACTTCTGATATAATAAACCGTGCTTGCAGTAGATCCTTTCGTGTGAAATTGGGAATGACACTTTATATAAGCGATCATTCTGACTTTCATGCCTTATCCGTCAGCTTGCACTATACTCTGATTCAGTTTTGTGTGTTACAGTACATGTTTTAAACTCTTCTTTTATGAATGGTTGTGCCCATAGGCAGATGCTTATTCACTTGCATGTGAGCTTGTTTTTTTTAGACTACAACTTACACATTTTAGAAATTGTCAATTGTTTTATTCAATTACTGGTTAAAAATTACTCAAAATAATGCATTTTTTTCTTTTTGCCCTCCATTTCAATTCTTGTGCATGCACATATTCACAATTTGATCATCCCAAAATGGCCAATGTCAGTAAAATCAGTATTTTGTTGGTTTACTGTTTAAATGATTACTCTCAGTCTCCTGTTTCCAGCTATTTGTGAGACCACTGAAATAAATATCAATATAAGTATTGAAGTATCTTTTTCTTGTTCCGCCTTCACACCCAATACAGATTTATTTGGTCATTGTAGTGAAATGAAGTGGAGAGCCTTGAGTCTCTTGAGCTCAGATTAAGTAAAGAGCTAGAAAATTAAGGCTTCAGAGAGGGATTGAGATATGTGAGAACAGTGCAGATCAGGAGATTGAGGGGTTGACACGGCCACTTTGAAGAGTGACAAAAGGTTGAGAGCATGAAGAGGAAGAAGGGCTTGTCAAGGGACTTGGGTCAAAAGCATAATTGCAAGCTCCTTATCTGGGTAACTGTTCTCACACTTGCCAGCATTTTGCCCGAGGACGCCCCCGGAAGCTCCCTCTTCCTTCCTACATCACGCTTTGCATGACTCCGAATAGTACCAGAATGGGGGCTGAAAACGGAAAACGAGGAGGAGTGAAGAGATTGAGGAAGCGGATGCTGTTGAATGAGAGGAGGTGAAAGTGAGCAATCGGCCATAAAGGACATCTGTATGCAGATAAATGCGCCTCAGTCACCACCTACGTACCCTTCAGAGACAGCATGCCAATATATCACTTCAACGAGGGACAATCTCTGTTAACGAGATGCTGGAAACCAATAAGCAGAAATTTGAATGCGGTCCACTCTGAAAAGGAATAGTGTACCCAGCTACAATGAGTCCCGCTGGATTGCCTAGACATAAACAAATTAAATGTACTGTTTGATTGCAACAAAAGCAAGACAGGGTAGAAGTCTGGTTTGTTGTCTTAAGCTGTGCACACACTGTACGATTTTGGCCATGATTTGGCCGTCTGAGACAAATTTCTTAAATCCTAAAAGATTCCTTCGATCCTAGGCTAAAATCTGTTGTCTTTGTTAGTTTGACATGTTCTCCGACAGCTGATTAATGACTGTTGTGATCAAATTTTACCTCTGACGAAGTTCTGGCAGTGTCAGAAGATTTAGCGCAAAGTCCTGCGGTGTGACTTCTCCTACGACAAACATCAAATTGTCTTCGTTTTTCAAGATCAGACTTAATGCTAGATTTTTTTCTAATCTCCATAAACTTCGGCACTCCCGTGCCCCGCTCATGGAATTACTATGACACGTTGTCTTTGCTATAATAAACACCAGTTGTGTGTTTACATAATCACATCTGAGATCCCACAGTGTGACATGATCATCATGTTCGTACAGTCTGACAAGCAACAATCGTAACGGACTATTATAAATCGTGCAGTGTGCATCCAGCTTTAAGGTCCCATCCCATGTTTTGTTGTCCACTGGAACTGTTGGCAGAACTATCGACATCCAGGTACACAACATATTTTACAGGCTTTACGTCTGTTTCTTGCTACTTTTTTTTTTGCTTAAGTCAGATTGCACCTTTAGAATCATCAATCAAAGAAGAAAGGCCAGAATCAACCAGTTTTCTTCTCCACCCATTTGTGTAAAAAGGTACCAGGATAACAAAAACATAAACACGTGTCAAGCTTTCTGATGGCTTGTATCTGAGTCTCATACTGTTATTCAAGGTGACTCCATCACATCTGTCCAGCAGACAAGCACAGAACCTTCAGAACACCTTGTTCGCTTTCCTCAACAAGTTATGACACATTCTCAAATAGGGCTGTGCGATACGGACAAAAAAAACCTAGCGCGATTTCTTTGATCAATTTTGCGATTTCGGTTTTAATCACGATTTTGACAGACACAGACATGCTTTACAGTCATAAATGCATTCAGTGTTAATTTGAAACATTTCCAAAAGAAAACCAATTAGAGCTTTATCAAAAAGCTGTAACATGTCTCTAGAACAGACATAAGGCAAAATAATCACTAAGTAAAGGTGTAACAAAATGTCTCTAGAATAGACAAAAAATTTTTTTTTCTGCCATTGCATTGGTCATAGAGCTCTTTCTGGCGTTGCCTCAGATGTTGAACTAGATTTGTTGCAATTACTAAATTTCCGTGTCAATCCATGTTAATTTTTACCGCGAATAATGCGCTGTCACTTTAATTCAGAGCGTGTCAGCACAGCAGAAATAGACTCCGTGCGGAAACGATTGCAGACGCACCGCTCCTGGAGGGCACTGCCGGACCGCAATCGCGTGCAGTGTGAACGCTCTGATCAGTTAACATGGGCACGGAAAAAATACGCACCACAGACGGAGTGTGTGAACCTGGCGTTACGTTTGTATGCCCGCCCGGTCTGTTCTGTTTTCGTGCTCCATTTAGGCACACTGCATTCTGATTGGTTCGGATAGCATACTGCGGGAGGTCAGGGGCGTGGAAAATCGTGCTATAAAGCGATTTAGAAATCGCGCAAGTTCAAATCGCGATTTTATGACAATTTCGATTAATCGCACAGCCCTATTCTCAAAGCAATGTGAGGGTTCTGAAATAAGCAGGAACAGCTGAAAACATGGTGTGGGCGTGTAAACGTAATACACCACATAGCATGCAGCTCTTTATCAGTGGTGAGCAGAGAGCAGCTTCAGGGCAACGCGAGTCGTGACAGACCTGTAGGACAGCAAGATGCACCGTGGTACCTCTACCCTGCTGTTACCCACAGCGCCTTCGCTGCGAGTTCCCGTGGGAAAGGACCAGCGAGATCCAAACATGACACAAGGAATCAGTGTTTTTGCCTTAGCAGATGGTGGAACACAATAGGAAGGGACGAACACTTCGCATGAAGACTAGACCTTACTTAAAAAAGTAAACTTCAGTTTCAGATAGATAAAATTGGTTTGACTTCGTGGCAGACGTATTGACAGTGTTTGGATTTCTGGGGGAGTTTTCAAGCAAGCTTCAGTGCCAATCTGTCATCACAACATCTCCTGTCCACATCCATGTGTGTCAGACCACTGACAGCACTGTCAGGCTGTTTGTCAGGATAATTTGATGTGACATGACATGACAACTTGTGAACTACAGGTAGTACAGTATATACCAACTTAATAACTACTTGTGGTGCTGCTTTTGGTACTTTTTTTCGTGGTTATCCACCCACTACATTCTACCGGTCCAGCTATTTTCAGTCAGGCATTTGTGTGGGCTCCTATCAATTGAGGCTAGTTCTTATTGCTGGCCTGGAGAGCTATTCTGTTTCATGTAGTGTCTCCATCAACTGCAACCTAATTGTGCCACTACTTAGAAACCCTCTCATCTTTGAAAGAATAGCCATGGGGAGATGGTTTTTTTTTTCTTTTATTTTCCATCTTCAATATCATTCAGCCCGTCCCTCGTCTCATCTGAATGTCTGATCTTTGTCTTTGTTCCCTGCTGTCTCTTTTTCTCTGTAAATGTCTTCAACGTTCTCTTCGCAAGTCACTCCCACCTATTCTTCTGAGTTCTGTCCTACTTGATTTATGTAAAGTCAGTATGAAATCAGATTTGACACTGTTTACTTTTTACTAGTCTTATTGTGCTCTTCTGAGCATATTATTTTAAAGGAAAACATCTTTGTAATGTTTTATCACAGTACTTCACTTCTGACAAAACTTTACTTCTGGCATGTTGGCTACAAAGGCTATTGGTTAATGTTAAATAATGGAGTTAATTTAGCCTTACTGGAATCTTGCTAATAGTTTTTATAGTTAATGGTGTGTTTAAAAACTTGTTAGCATGGAAGTAATAGCAAAAAGGTGGATTGAAAAAAATTGTCAGTGTTTCCATTGAGATGCTTTCAAGAGTGAACTTGACTTTCAATCTCAACTTCTTTGTCAGAAAGCCTTTTCAAAAGTGGCTCAGGGTCGCATTTCAGGAGCAGAGTAGTCTTCTACAATCAACTTTAAACTTTGTAGAAGGATCTGGAACCTCTTTTTCATGGGCCAATCATTCCTTCTCTTGTTTCACTTCGAAATACATCACATTCCAGAAGTTAAATGGGTTTAGAATGCTGTTTTATGTTGGCTTTAATCACAGACCGGTACCAAATGAAGACCTCCATTAAAGGGATAGTTCATCCAAAAATGAAAATTACCCCATGATTTACTCACCCTCAAGCCATCCTAGGTGTATATGACTTTCTTCTTTCAGACGAATACAATCTGAGTTAGGGCTGTGCAATTAATCGGAAAACAGTTTCGATTTCAATTTTGGCCTCCAACGATTATGAAAATACAATAATCGAGATAAAACGATGATTGTGCCCCATTCCGCCGCTGCGCTTTCGTTCCTCCGTAAAAGCCCAATTTCACGTGCAAATCAGTGAAATCATGTAACGTGACTTTTGCAAAATGGGACGTGCTTTATTTATAGAAGTATATTTATTCATGTTTTTAAAAGCATGAAAGAGAACTTGCGCTGCTCCTCAGGAAGATATATGCGCTCAGAAACGGAACAGAACACGGACATGTAAAGTCATCTTTTAGCTCAAGCTGCACGCCTAAACGGTCAAATACACGCAAAAATGTGGCGCTTAGTGATTATTCATGTATACCTTCGTCGGTCATGTAATAAATGAACGTAAAGAGTAGAGAATGAAAATACGTGTGTAACGGTAAATTGGATCCGTGCGGCTCTTAAAGTGACAGTGGGCTATATTCCTGCTGTGAC
>NW_015549624.1:41380-44724 GCF_001515605.1 Sinocyclocheilus anshuiensis | reverse complement strand
TGCTGTTTTATTTTACATTTGATTATTCATTTCTGTAGTAGACTGTACAGTGCTTGAGGCTTGCATAAAAAAACATTAAAGCACAGTTTGTTTCATTTGTATCTTTTTATTCTATTGTATTTGTTCTTTGCTTTTTTATTACTGACAGTTTAATTATTTTCAATAATTGAGGACTTTTTGTTTGTTTGTTTGTTTGAAATTCCGCTGGTCTGTACAATGTAGATGTCATAGCAACCTTATTTACAGGAAATATATATTTGATATGTATCACTATCTTTAAATAAATCACTCATATAAAGTTTTGGTTATATGGCCCCCTCATAATCGTGTTAAATAACCGTGATTACAATATTGGCCAAATAATCGTGATTATGATTTTTGCCATAATCAAGCAGCCCTAATCTGAGTTCTATTAAAAAAAATGTCCTGGCTCTTCCAAGCTTTATAATGGCAGTGAATGGTTGTTGAGATTTTGAAGCAAAATAAAGTGCATCCATCTATCATAAAAAGTGCTTCACGCGGCTCTGTGAGGTTAATAAAGGCCTTCTGAAGCAAATTGATGCATTCGTGATGCGATCTAGGAAAACCCGTCAGATGTCGCGCTGGGACGTTTTCAGGAAATTCTAAAAATGTCAACTTTTTGTCAAAATTGGGTTTTCATTCAATTATTATTATATAACATCTTGTCTATCATTTCTGAAAATATCTTGCCAAAATTCACTTGTTTAGTGCAGAAAAATAGCTATTTATTGTGGCAAGCAGAAAAGACGGTGTCTTTCTCTAGTTTGCTAACACGTGCTGCAGAGGTGCTTTCCTTTAACACTACAAAGACAGTTCACCTTTCAAAATAAACTATGTAACGTATATAATAAAGGTGTATCAATGCACATTTTCCACTAGTCCTGTGTTAACTACGGCATGCAAATTTCGGGCTAGTCTGCTTGTGTAATGAAGCAGTATAGCGCTCTTGACAGATCTCTCGTTCTTATAGGGACCATCACCATTTTCATATTAATGCTATGCATTACTTTCATTTAGTTCAAACGGCGACAGCGTGAAATAAAACTACAAGTTTAGAACACAAAACTACAAGTTACAGTTCTGAACTGTGTCTGGTTATGTATAAATCCAGAGTAGTAGAACAAGAGAAGAATTGGAGATAGCCTGCATGCTGTGATGTTTAATGAATAGATATACACTTAATGTTCAAATGTTTGCAAGTGTTGTGTGTTCCTTGGGGCCATTTTGTATCTTTTACAACATGTACATTGACTAAAATAAGTCTTTTACCACAGTAAAGTGACTTTTACTTGTGATACTTGACTGTTGTGGTTTTATTTTCATTACCTCTCTTTAAACCAGTTTTTCTCAAAATTCTGTTCCTGAAAATCATGGTGATCAGCCAACTTCAGATAGCCATAACTTTTGTTGCATTCAAGCTATGGACGAAATGACGTTTTATGAAAAATGACATTTTGGAAATGGCTTGAACCCAACTTTTATATGGTATCAAAACCTATAATAGGTAAAATTTCACCATGTGGTGGGTTTTCATAGATTGCATCACATTTGTGTAAGAAAAATATCTATCTATATTTAAAACTCTAGAAACCGTAATCTCTAGCTCCCACTAACTGTCGTACGCGTGTTCACGAGAGAGTGGCGTTCCAGCGGATGACGTAGGATGTAGGCATAGCATAAGCTCTGGTGAGAAGCGACAAACGTGGAAGAGCAGAGGAGAGAGCAAAACGAAAAACTGGTCACCAATTATAAGTACAAAACGAGGATTTGTAAAGAAAAATGTCAGAGAATTTCGATATAAGCCAAGAGGAGACTGGTTTTCCTTTGCTGTAAACAAAACTTGGTTCTCGCGAAACTAGCATATTCTCACCGGAGCTTACGCTACCCCTACGTACTACGTCATCCGCTGGAACACCTCTCTCTCGTGAACGCATGTGTGCAATGATGGATTTATGCACTTTATTTTTCTTCAAAATTTCGGCTACCATTCACTGCATAAAGCTTAAAAAAGCCAGGACATTTTTTAATACAACTTTTTAATGATTGTATTCGTCTGAAAGAAGAAAGTCTTATACACCTAGGATGGTTTGAGGGTTAGTAAATCATGGGGTCATTTTCATTTTTGGGTGAACTATCCCATTAAACAATGATATGAAATGTCTGAATAAACAGCAAGCCAGAGAATTTCCTTCCTGACCTTAGGTCACTGGCAGAAAATGGTGCTGGTAACTTTCACTTAGAGAGCAAACATGCAGACCTTTCAGAAAGTTTGGTTGTTACCCTCAAATATTGAGGTTTACAATACTCCAAACTAGGGCGATTTGGGGGAAAATATCAAATTGCGATTTTTTTTTGACAGATATTGCGATTGCGATTTGATTTGCGATTTTAAATTTCAAGTCAAGCTTCAGCTCAATATTGTCAATAATGCGCAGCACAGTATGGGTATCATTACCCTGCTGAAAAAAAACAATAGAAACCATCACAGAAATTCTTATAGTTTCCATTAAACCATTACAAAATTCCTTTTCGTTTTGGGCATTATTCAATTCTATTGGTTGCCATCTGCCAGATTACATCCCACCAATAGAATCCATCAAATAGACACCATTATAGTTTACATTAAAACCAAACAAATTCCCATTATAACCCTGAAATCCATTAAATTTGTTATTGTGTTTTGGGAGAGGTTCTATTGTTTTTTTTTTCCAGCAGGCAAGATTATAATGGTATAACTACTTTTACAGAATTAACTTAATTACTGAATTTCACAGAAAATATTTGTTTATTTTTTATAAATAAAGAACTGTATTTCTTAAGTCAATTATTAAAGTATTACATATGTTACATAGGCTGATTTATTAATTTTAAGTATTTGGGATTTTAAGAACAAGTGGAAAATGTGCTGAATGTTTCATGTCATCCAAGTGAAATTAGCAAGCAGTTAGACTGAATTTACATTCGTTTTAAACGCGGAGCCAGGCGCGAGTCGACACAGGTTGCGCGTGTGCATCAAGCCTCATCCATACTGCTAGATGCGCTCGTGGAGACTTGCAGTGCGGAGCCGGGTGCGAGTATAAACGAGCATTACGAGACAGGCTGCGTGAGTGCGGCAAGCATGAACATCCGTGACGCGGGATTCGCGCCGCGTGAGGCAGAGAGGAGCGAGTATGAGAAGCATTCACAGACACAGGCTGTGTGTGCGCTCTTCTGAATAGGGAATAGCGAACATGCATCATAAACTTATTTCAAATTAATCTGTACTTTATCTGAGATAAAATGTGTAAGATAACGTTAATGTACTAACAAAAACATCTAAGAAT
>NW_015549624.1:27851-40264 GCF_001515605.1 Sinocyclocheilus anshuiensis | reverse complement strand
CAGCAGGCAAGATTATAATGGTATAACTACTTTTACAGAATTAACTTAATTACTGAATTTCACAGAAAATATTTGTTTATTTTTTATAAATAAAGAACTGTATTTCTTAAGTCAGTTATTAAAGTATTACATATGTTGCATAGGCTGATTTATTCATTTTAAGTATTTGGGATTTTAATAACAAGTGGAAAATGTGTTGAATGTTTGATTTCATCCAAGTGAAATTAGCAAGCAGTTAGACTGAATTTACATTCGTTTTAAACGCGGAGCCAGGCGCGAGTCGACACAGGTTGCGCGTGTGCATCAAGACTCATCCATACTGCTAGATGCGCTCGGGGAGACTTGCAGTGCGGAGCCGGGTGCGAGTATAAACGAGCATTACGAGACAGGCTGCGTGAGTGCGGCAAGGATTCGCGCCGCGTGGGGCAATTTGCCTAACTATCGATCTGACCCAGTAGATGCCATAATCCCACTCTGTCTCTCGCTCTCCCGTCTCGCTTTATGTTTTTTTTAATTTATTTTTTTAATGGTGGGTGTTTACGCAGTTGGCTAGAGCAGTGCTGATTGGGGAGAACGGAGGTGCGCTCACTCTTGCCCAGGGCAAGTAAGACTGCAACTCAAGGCTGGCAGTCATGCATATGCTCTGGAACAGATTAATATCACGTCCACATCGCAGGCTTTGCGATTAGCAAATCGCAACGTCTCAAATCGCGATTTAGATTAGATTTCGATTAATCGCACAGCCCTACTCCAAACCTAAATGTAGACACACTTTGGTTTGAGTGGCTATTTGATGCCATTTGACAATGAGTTTCCACTAATGGGCTTGAACAAAGGCTCGTGGCAGAGACAGGAGCAGCCATCAGGGTTGTTAGCTCTGCATGTTGTTCTGTGATAAATGTCTGCAGCGTTTCTTCTCCATTAGCTCCCAATGGTGCCGTTGGGAATCACTGTCGTATACACATACACACGTTCTCTCCTCACTCTTTATTGCTCTCTTTGTTTTTCTCTCTCTCTCTTTGTTTTTTACCAGTTGATCCTTATAGGAATTGCTAGGGGTGGATGTTTGTTTAGGAAAAACTCAATCACAGGTGAGCCTATATGGAGTGGAGGACGCTTGTGAGGTAGCTTCTGATTGAACTAAATCATTTTTCTCTAACAAAGTCAAATGTAACACTCTTGTTGTGAGTCTGTAGTAATTGCTCAGATGGCAGGGTTGTACATTTGAATCCTTGGCTGTGTTCAGCATGGCACACTACTATATTACTATTTTTGATGTATATAATATGTATACTGCACATGGCATGCATTTTTTTTTTAATGGGATATCTAGATAATCTAATTTGCCAAAAATGTGCAATGTACAACAGAGCTGGATGTGCTGGACACTGTATCCCACAAAGCAATTTGTTTTTAAGTAATATCAGCTCTACATTTCATTGCTGATATCTCATACATGATTTTTATTCATTTTTTTAATATTATTTATTTTTATAAATAAAAATTGCAGTAAATGGAAAATAAGTAAGTTGATATACAACTGTATTTCTTCGATAGACTGCGTTCACCGAATTAAACATGCACTTTAGGTCATATGAAGTTGTCTTTGAAGTGTTTGTCATTGCATTTTACTTAAAAAATAGTTGGCAGGACGTTGTCTATGAGTGTAGGATGCTATAGAGTATAATTTCACAGTCTTAACTTCCTGAAAGTGTTATCTAATATTACATACTGGTGTTTCAGTGAAGAGATGCATTGAGGCATGTGTGTTGAAGGAGAGGTGAGTGTGTGTTTGATTAGTAGGAGGAGTATATGTTTGTCAAGGCTTGGGACGAAAGTTCCAGGTGACACCTGTTCCCTGACAGCCTTGTGGACTTACTCGCTTGAGCCTAGTGATACTTGATATGTTGGAATGAAGGAAAAGTTACCCTTTTTCATCAGCGATTACTATAAATCATGATAGTCTTTTAGTTCCTTGATGGTGTTAAAGGGATAGTTCACCTTAAAAATGAAAATGTTGTAATTTACTAGCTCTCTTGTTGTTCCAAACCTGTATGAGTTTCTTTCTTATGTTGAACACAAAATTGAGGAAGGTGGGTAATCAAAACAGTTTCTGGTCCTCATTGGCAGCCATAGTATTTCTTTCCCTACTATGGAAGTCAATGGGGACCAACAACTCTCTGGTACTTCAAAAATTTTCAAAATATCTTCTTTTGTGTTCAACGTAAGAAAGAAACTTATACAGGTTTGGAACAACATGAAAAAGAGTAAATCATAACCGAATTGTCAACTTTTAGCTTCATTCTGTGTATCCTCTCAATACCTTTTCAATACCATTTTGTTAAATTGTATCTATTATAGAATTTTGACTTCTTAGCTTGAAATACTTCAGACATATGTTTAGTTTAAAAGATGATCTGAATGTCTGTACTCATCAAGGAAGTATGGCAGCTGGTGTTCATTTCATGATTGGTGTTTTACCCTTTGCCACTGATATAAAAAACAGAAAGCGACTTGCCGCAGCAGCCAGGCTGGTCCTTGGAAGCCACGCAGTGGATGATGTTGCCATGACGATGTGAAGGGGTTGTCATGCTCAGGGAGTGGCAAAAGCAAAATGCCATCAATGGAAGGAGAACAAAAGAAAAATAAATTATAAGAATGATCAAATGGAGACCATCTGTATAACAGGCTTGTGATATAATATCAAAAGAAACAAAAAGAAACTCACAAACCTGTACTTAGTGAGCAGCTATATATATACACTAGTTGAGGTGGTCTCGTGCCCTCAGAACCCTTTGGGAGCATTAATGATGTTTATTAAGTGCTTTGTTGTGTTTTTGGGTGGGTGTGTGAACTAGAGTAAACCTGAACTCTAAGGCTAAAATGCTTTCGCCCACCACAGTCACCATTTGAGATATTTTCCCTGAGCTGATGTTTTTACTATTAGCGCCACAAACCAGTAAACTTTTGATTTCTGTCCTTCTCATGTGAATTACCTCTCCAGCAACCAGGTTGTCCTATGCTGATTTTATACTCGCTTTGGAAATATTGGGTTTGATTTTATGGATGGCGCAATATACAGTACCTGTATCACAGTATACCACAGTATCTGGTTGACACTCCAACACAGTTCTTTTGGCCATGATAATCGTGTTGTGAAAATCTGATATCTTGACGACTGTTGGACAGTTTGATTCCACTACTTAGCTGTCTTTGCGAGTCTCTTATTACATTCATTATATAATTTGGCTTAGAATCAAGGCATACATGTCCACTGTATACCACTATGTACAAATAGCAGCTATTTAATTGCGACTAAATGCGAGTTTAATTTTCCATTTTTCGCTTCTTCCATGTATTTTTTTATTCTGCATTTTCATGAACCCTTCTGGAGACCCTTGAAAAACCACTTTCACACCAGACAATATACTGTAAAAAATACTATAATCCCCTTTTCACAGAAGTCATGCTATTACATCCTAGTCAATGCTGTTTAAGCTTCTTCTTCTTCTGAGACAAGTTGGACTGTATCTCCTCTTAGATTTTTCAAGCTAGAACCACCAAACTCAGGTCAGACCTTAAGACTGGTATGACTCGGGTTGCGAGTCTTATCCGACTTATGATTTTCTTATGAAAATTTGACTTATGAAACAGACGATCAAAACTATGAAAAGTCCCATAGACTTTCATTGAGGGGGGTCAAAACATTTGTACAATAAGACTTACAGAGTGTTTAAGCCGTCTGTCACTAGCAAAGCTTAATGACTATCCTAGGACAACATGATAAATGATACTGTCAACATACTAAAACTTGTCAGTCATGCTAATCAAACAACATACATACTAGCAACATGATAATCATGTTAGAAACATATAAATCATGCTTAAAACATGCTAGTAGCATGATAATCATGCTAAGAACATGTTAACAACATGCTAATCATGTTAAAACACGCTAGCAACATGGTAATCATGTTTGGAACATGCTATTTATGCTAGAAACATACTATCAACATGTTAGCAACATGCTAATCATGCTAGCAACATGTTAAATCGTTAACAATGTATTAAATTGTGCTGCAACATGCTATAAACATCTGTCTAATCTATCTATCTAAACTTTCAAACTTCAAGCTTTTACAACTGCTTCAAACTTTCAGGTTAGGCTTTCTCAAGCCAAATCTAGTTTTTACTGCAGCGCATCTAATTTGTGATCATTTCAAATACATACATGCATGTGTATGTATTTGTATATACATAATAAATATACACAGTACACACACATATATTATGTAAACAAAAACTTTTATTTTGGATGCGATTAATTGTTTGACAGCACTAATATTTATTTATCAACAGTACTGATATATTGCAATAGTCTCATCAATACTTTCATCACTTTTTTTTCTTTGCCACTCACTCCATGCTGGTGTGAGGGATATTTAGAGCAACTCTGTCCACATGCTTGAAATGGTTGCATTGCCTTACAAACAAGAGAGAGTGAATTGCTGGCTCACAAAGAGACAAGGCCGAATCGATCACAACTGAAAGTGAATAAGCCATTGAAAGCGAAACAGCAGCGAGTGCTACATGGAGGAAATGCAAGCACTGTGCTGTAGCTTGATGCTGATGACATAGACAAGTGCTCTATTGCACTTATTAATGACCACCTCTGGTAAAAGCGCTAGTAGCATCTGCTACCAGAAACATATTCTCAACATTGTAAACAACTCTAGCTACAGTATGTCTTTGAATCTGCATGGGATCTGTTTGTATTTAGAAACGGATGTGTGCTAGAATGCTAATTCAAAGACTTCATGAGGCATAGCTTCAGATGTTCGACAGATTCATCATGCCATCAAATTAAGGATGTCCCGTAGGTTGCAACAACTCGGTGGGAATTTTTGAATTTACAGTGATTATAAAACTGTTGACTGTCGTAGCACATTTAATGTCTGTTACATTGGCCTGTGGGCTCACCATGCATTTGACAGGAAGGAAAATAAACAGAGCATTCTGCTACACAACTTCACTGCTTTTCAGGATCACAGTCAGGGTCTACGGGTGCTTTAAATACTCTATTACGATGCATCTTGAATTTCTAAAATATGTTAATATAATAGTGTTTACATCTGAAATTACTGTTTATGTCCTTAGGAATTATGTGTCCGAATTATGTGTCCTTCAAGAGTGATTTGTGAGATAGGTGTGCAACTTGATATCTTTACATGGTTTATGTGCAAACAAATCTGACTTTTATTCATCGTTTATGCTTTGTACAACATATAAACATTTTCTACTGAAAATATATTGAAGAAAATCTGATTATGTACCTAAAAGCACATTCAAAACTTTGGGTTTGGAAAAATGTTTAAAGGTGTCATATGACATTGCTAAAAAGAAAATCATGTTATGTATTTGATGTAATGAAATGTGTTTATGCGGTTTAAGGTTCAAAAAACACATTATTTTCCACATAATGTACATTATTGTTGCTCCTCTATGCCCCGCCTTTCTGAAACACGTCGATTTTTACAAAGCTCATCGTTCTAAAAAGCGAGGTGTATGCTGATTGGCCAGCTATCCAGTGCGTTGTGATTGGCCGAATACCTCAAACGTGTGACGGAAATGTTACGGCCCTTACCATACTGTGATGCCCTGTGTCCCGGCGCGACAAGACAAAAACAATAAACCCATTACAAACGAGGCATTTGTTGCATCCAGTGGTGTAGAATCGAATCGAATCGTGAGTTGAGTGAATCGTTACATCCCTACAGTGGGGACATAATTACTGATTTTAATGATGTTTTTAATTAATGTCTTTTTATGCGTTGCGTTTCGTATCGTATACAAACGAACATGGAACAATACATTTATTAATCTGTGTTAATGTTATTAATAAAAAGACAATCGTTCAGTGTTTGTTCATGTTTTTGTTGCTGTTACGTGACGTAGCGGTGTCTGACTAGGGACGAGACGTGGGCTGATTACGTCATCGTTTCAGAAAATATACGGATTCGCTGTCCACACGAAAACGCAAGGGCGGCGTTTTCAGAATTATCCACTCTGGGACCCGGTTTCAAAAAATATCGGTTTCACTCTCCCAAAATGCCGGATCCGTCTGGACGAAACGCCTATACGATACAAAATGAATGCGTATACAGCTAAACGCGTCTCCGTGTGGACGGGGCATAATATGCTGATTAGTGAACTCAATAAACATTTCTAATTATCAATGTTTAAAACAATTGTGCTGCTTAATATTTTTGTGGGAACCATAAAACCGCTACATGCATTTTTGTGTTGTTGCACAGTTACCCAACGGTTTCTTCTATTTCCAACTCAAGACAAAGTCTCTGCCAAAGCCGGTTTTCAAAATGGCCATCCTGGATGTCAATTGATTATGATTATGGCTAAGAAAAGCAGTTAATAGTCCTGATTTTTTAAGCAGCCTCCTTTCATGCTCCCTGTGGGTAAATTTGATTAGAAATAACCCCCTCCAAATAACATCAAAGGCTATGACTAATGTTTTTTTTTTCCAAGCAGATTTTTTTTTTTTCTGAAGAAAAATATTGCTATTTTGAATAAAGATGTTTTTCCTCTAAAACATTATTGATGCATTTGTTCTGTAGTTCCTGCTGATTTTACATCAGCTTTGGAAGCACATTAAAGGATGGGAAAATAATTGTGTTTTCCCACTCATTATTCATTACCAAAACATCAATAATGCACGCCAAAAACAACATTTATGAATACAAACAAGTAAAATTAGGATATTTGTACTCATGGAAAGCCATTTTCATGTGCTTTAGAAGTGAACTGCAGTTAAAGAATAACATAATTTAGCAGAAAATGGCATTTTTATATTGACACATGCTCAACAGAATTGCGTTGCATACTTAGTGTTGCCAGAAGAGGTGCTACAGTGAGCATTATCATAAACTCTGTTTTCCTATGGTTATTTATTTATGCTAAATAAAATGAGATGCCACTGATAGATCTTCAGTTAACTCTTTTCTGTTTTCAGCTGAACAAGCAGCAGTTGCAGGTGGTGAAGGAGCGTTTCCAGGCCTTCTTGAAAGGAGAGACGCAGATCGTCGCAGATGAGGCTTTCTGCAACGCTGTGCGCAGTTACTATGAGGCAAGACTCTCTGATTTTCATTTCTATTTCAAATAGACTTTCAAAGTCTTTGGCCATTAGGATGTGACCAAAATGATTACAGCTGGAGTTTTGATGAGGAACGAACTTCACAACCATTAAAAACTTGTTTTATATACACTGTAAAAAGTACAGACGGGGAAGTTGTGGCCTAATGGTTAGAGAGTTGGACTCATAACCCAAAGGTTGTGGGTTCGAGTCTTGTACCGGCAGGGATTGTAGGTGGGGGGAGTGAATGTACAGCGCTCTCTCCCACCTTCAATACCACAACTGAGGTGCCCTTGAGCAAGGCACCGAACCCCCAACTGCTACCCGGGCGCCACAGCATAAATGGCTGCCCACTGCTCCGGGTGTGTGTTCACGGTTTGTGTGTGTTCACTGCTGTGTGTGTGCACTTTGGATGGGTAAATGCAGAGCACTAATTCCGAGTATGGGTCACCATACTTGGCCACATGTCATGTCACTTCACTTCACTTCACTTCACTTCAAAAAACATTTTCGAAAGTTGTAAATAAAGCAAAGATTATTGACGTGTTGTACAAAAAAACACTTTTACTTAAATTTTACATTTAATTTAATGTGTTGCCATTTTTTTGTCAAGTTTCCAATTGAGGAACTTTTTGGAAGTAGTAGGTCCTCCAGGTACTTTTCTCCAACTATGAATTCTTACAGACTAGTATTTTCACATACTGTTTGTGCCTACTACTGTATATAGTAGGGGAGTAGGCATATTCAGACATTTATCAGTTGGACTGCTTATATGTGTGCAAAAAGTGTGGGAGATAAACAGTTAGCAGGTGCATCTGTATTTACAGCATAGCTGCCTGGCTGTCCTTATTGCGCTTGAATTTTCAACCCAACCCAAAGATATATCTCTGCCAAATCTCTTGCTCAAATCCGGTGAAGGAAATGCACTTTTTAAGTGCCTTTTTTCAAGTTATGTGGATCTCGTCCGAAAGCAAGTGTGACTAAAGGCTGGAATACACTACATGACTGTTTTTATGATGATTTTAAAACATTAGGCATCATACACTTGCTGACTTTGTAAATGCTTACAGAGAAAAAACTGGCATCATACACTAAACGACTGAGAATCACGCAACTACCAGACTCTCAAAGCGTTCTGAACATGACGAACTCATGCAGAAACACATCTTGCTGTTAGATGCATGACGAATGGAAACAAAAAAAAAAAAAATGCTCAAAATATCAAACATGATAATCTTCAGGTTGGATGGAACCGAAATCTGAAGCCCAAGTCTGTGCACAATGTAAGATCTGTCAATTCCAACTGCGTTTTTTTTATTGGTGAGATTATAAATGGTGCCTGAAGGAAAGTTTTTAAAAAGTGATATTCTTTAGTGTCTCTTTTCTCTTAGCTGTTGAACCAACCTACAGAAATCCCAGATCCAAGAAGAGAGATTTTTTTTAAACACCCACAGGAGAAATGCCTGGAGCTTTGTGCTTTGGTCAGCTGATAAATTATTGAGAATTGATTGGCTGAATTCTGTATGTGGAATACTGCTCGAGTGGGCTTTTCTTCAATTGCTTTACCTACCTCCACGCTGTTTTTTTTTCTTTCAGACAGTCACTTTTTATGTTTATTCATGTCTTTCATGTTCGTTTAATGGTACGATGAGGCATGCAATGTTTCCAGAGAATAACGAACAGGCACAACAGATGGTCCGCTGAATCAGACCGTATCAATGTACAGTATATTCATCAAACAAGCTTTTGGAGTCAGTGCTTTTACCTTTCATATCTTACATTGTCAGTCACCCTCTTTCCTGCTTTCATCACTTTCTCTTAATTTCTTTTTTTTTTCAGAATAGGACATGCCTATCATGTCCTAATAGGATCATCATATCATATCAGTTGACTCTCCGCTCTATTAATTGCACTGGATGGGAAGCAGCTCTTTGAAGTTGAGTCTGATAGTCGCTTTTGCACATGTCGAGGACTCTGGGTTGGCTGATCAAAGTTCTCTATTGTCATTCACTGGCCATCGTGCTCATATCAAAGCATCTCTTTTTGGGTTCTGTGGAGGCATTTTTGTAGCATACGCCAAAGTGTGCCACCAGGGACTTGTGGACACTGTAGGAGTTTATTTGTGGTTCTATAGTGAACATTGTTTAGAAGATGAAGAGGAGCAAGAAATGACTGATAGGGGTTGCACTAGTAGTTAACGGCTTGGTTAGTTTATCACTAGTTTTATTGCATTCTAGTTTTGTCACATTGCATCACTTTAAGTGCAGAGAGTAAAAATGGGTAATCATGCAACCTGTATCAATCAAATCAAACCAACCAGCTACGATGTGAATTACAACATTTGAAGCAAAAAAGTATTTGAAAATTGGACAAAAGTCAAAAGGTACATGACTGTTTACATAATGGCTTTAATGAGGGAAAGAACTACAATCCCATGAAGCATTGCAAATGATATAATCAAAATAAGCAATATATTTACAAATATTTAAGTAGTTTAAAAGCGTAGGGAAGATTCTATTACATTATTTACAGTGTTACATTGAACTGAAGTGTTCTTTTGATGCATCTTTTGTTTCTTTTGATTGGTGGAGATATCTCTGCAGAGTCATGGTTATAGTTTTTTTTTCACCAGGAATTGGGCCGTTAAACGTTAAAAAGTTGGAATAATGCAGGCTGATTGCTTCAACAAAAGCATATACCATCGATTAAAAACCTCTTACCTCACAGCAGGTCTATCTTTTTAAAGGTTAATAAGTTATTCTTAAAAATCAATTGCCTATTGAGAATATTTTTTGTTAGAGTCTATTGTATGAGGAACTCATTACATCAAACATCCTGAAAGCTGTTTATACTTTCAAGTGGCGCACTTCCAGATACAGAAACATTAGAAAAAAAGGTTCAAACTAAATTGTTTGTGCTTTTTATGATACAGAGCTCCAAAGCCACACTTTGCACCGTATGTCATTTGATTCTTGTTCTTGTTCTTTGATTCATTTTTCTTGTTCCTTATGTACAATTTTGACATCCAGGATGTAGGCGGCTACATAAATTAAAGATTAATTTTGAATGAATTAACATTTTGCCAATGGTTGTCTCATACATTTCACACCTAGACAGAAATATTTTTTATCCTTCTGAAACACAGTCATGCAGAATAACTTTGAGTGCTTTATCATCTGCAGTATGAAGTAAATATAGACCATCTAAACATCTTTTTCCACTTCTCACCTCGGGTCAAACAGAGTTTCGCTTTTTCCAGTCTCTTTCTCTTGAAGTTTTGAAAATGTTCGTTCCTTTCAGTTCGATCTTTGAGGTCCAGCTCAGCTTCATTAGACTCCAGAGATCTTCATTACTAGTCTGTCAGTTGAACATTTCAGATTGCTTAAATGCTGTTCTCACTGACAGGATATAAATGTCTTCCTCCTGTAGTGTTAGAAATATTTTAAAGGTGACTGTGAGGGAAAGGGTTTAATTTACCTGTCTAATTTTCCATTGTTTATCAGTCATCTTGCCAGTAATTTTTCTGTTGTGTTTTTTAACTGCTTTCGTAATATTTAATAATAGGCTATGTAAATAATAGGGTTCAAGAGACCAAGCTATATTGTCAGCCATGACTCTGTGAAAAAGTGATATTAAGTATTAACACATATTAAAATATAACATTGTAATACATTTTAAATATTACAAATGTTTAAATGTAAATTTTTATGTATCATAAATATTACATTTAAGAATTTAATGTTAAATTGCATATTTTTAGTAATTAGAATTATTGCTGTATATATTTCCTAAATAAGAATGTACATGTATGATTCCAAAATAAATATTAAAATATAATATTGTATTAAATTGTAAATATAGCAAATGTTTAAATGTAAATGTTAATGTATTATTAAATTAAATATTAAATGTATTAAATATAAGTATTTAATATATCAAAATATCAATGTTTAGTAAAACATTATTACTTTTGGCCATGTAAATAATATAAGAAATAATAGAGACCAAACTATTGTCAGTCATACTCTGTGAAAAATAAAAATTAAGTATTAACATGGTATAATTTTTTTTTTTTTTAAAGATTTATTTTTGGCGTTTTATGCCTTTTATTTAGATAGGAGAGTAGGTCGACAAGAAGCGAAGTGGGTGGGGGGGGGCGGATCGGGAAAGGTCCACGAGCCGGGACTTGAACTCGGGACGCCCGAAGCGCAAAGGCGCTATATGTCAGCATGCTGCCCACGAGGCCATCGGTGCCGACTTATAAATTGACATTTATTACAATGTTATATTTTAATATTTTAAATATTACAAATGTTTAAGTGTAAATTTTAATGTATCATAAATATTAAATGTAAGAATGTTATATATTAAAATGCAAATTTTTAGTAAAACACCATTACTGCTTGAATATATACTTCCTAAATAAGAAGGTATAATTCCTAAAAAGAATATTAAAATATAATATTGTAATAAATTGTAAATGTAAAAAAGGCTTATTAATATTAAATTAATATTATAGTAATAAATAATGTTAAACATAAATATTAAATATATCAGATATAAGGATTTAATATATTAAAATATCAATGTTTAGCCTAGTAAAACATTATTACTGCTAGACAATACAATTCCTAACATGTAAGCCTACTTAGTTAAGGTTAATAGCAGCTAAGTTTAAAGGGTGTTTGGTGTAACAAAAACCTGCTCAGTTAGCTGATATTATATTAAATTAGTAGGTTACATTGTGTATTGACCAATCAGCATCTAGGACATTCCAGGTAAAGATATTCCAGGTAAAGTTCCATGTAACCTTAATTAAAGGGGTCATATGATGTTGCTAAAAAGAACATTTATTTTGTGTATTTGGTGTAATGTAATGTGTTTATGCGGTTTAAGGTTCAAAAAGCACATTATTTTCCACATAATGGTTTCTCCTCTATGCCCCACCTTTCTGAAACGCGTCGATTTTTACAAAGCTCTTTGTTCTGAAAAGCGAGATGTGCTCTGATTGGCCAGCTATCCAGTGCGTTGTGATTGGCTGAATACCTCAAGCGTGTGATGGAAATGTTACGCCCCTTACCATACTGTGTTTCCGTAATAAAACCCATTACAAACGAGGCATTTGTTGCATCCAGTGGGGACATAATTACTGATTATAATGACTTATACTGTGTTTTTATGCGTTGCGTTGCGTATTGCGCCACGTAAACATAAAACCATGTCTGCATTTGTGATCAGAGAAATGACAAACAACAAGCGCTACTCT
>NW_015549624.1:20724-27464 GCF_001515605.1 Sinocyclocheilus anshuiensis | reverse complement strand
CAAGAGCTTGTAACACTCCAAAGAGAAAGGAAAAATTGAAATTGCATCATATGACCCCTTTAAAGATTTGGTCGTAAATGATAGTGTTGTCAAATCAAAAGTCAGTTTTTAATGATTACCTAATGATAGTCCCCGGTGGCCGTCTGAGACAAGGTCTTTACTGGGGATCTGTATCTGGGGCTCATCTAGTTCTGGTCTCTGCTAACTTTCAGGGTTGTAGAGGTCCTCTCTAGGTGCTAATGATATTGTGAATTATGTGTAAGTTGGTTGTTTTGGGGAATTTGATAAGATTTGATGACACTGTATATGTAATTGATATCAGACATCTTGCTTTATTTGCAAGATGTCTGATATCCAGATGTTTTATTCTGGCTATTAGCCATTTGGTACGCAGGGCTCAGAATAATCAGAATTTAACTCAGAAATACAGCATCCATAAGCTCATTAAATAACTATAAAGAAGAGCTTTTTGCTAAATTTATGCGTTATATTGCATATTCATATTTTTACTTAACCTGTTGTCTAAATGATAAGAAACAATGCAAGGAGCTCAAGATAAAATTCAACACATCCTGTAAAATTGCATGTTACTAATGAAGAAAAACAGACTGGATATGTGAAAGACATATAACAACATTTATGGGCCATTCTACAGAATTGGTCCAAAGTCAGAGTTGGAAACGTCTTGGAAAAAAAGTATTTTTCCCAAAAATTTCTATGTATGCAAATTGTATAATATCCAAGGTACACATTTCTAGTAAATGTGCAGTTAATTCTCATATTGTATTTTCAGCAAGTTTTGGAATATTTGTCCTCTCCCCAAATTTGTCACTACCGAAACACAGTAATGCTAATATAATTAGAAGGGTTATATTGACCTATTAAGATTTTGCTTGCATCTAGATTGTAAATATATATTTTTTTTATATTTTACTAAAAATATTTTTAGCGGTAAATCCATAGCAATTAAATCTGTAAAAATATTTCAAGTGTAATTTATGAGATTTGTTGTATTTTGAATCCAATTTTTCTTTGTAAAAGTCAAAAAGTTGATTATACTGATTTCAAAGTTAAGGGTTCATTAGTTTGAATATACATTGAACCAAAAACTATCATAACATCTTAGTTGATAATTCAGTATACTTTATTTTTGACAAAACATCCCATTTCGTTTCGGGATTGACAGCACATTTTCGGTAGTGACAGTAATGCTTTGGTAGCAACCACATCACATTACAGAATTTTAACTCGCATACTAAAACACGACTAAAACATACTAAAATACAAAAAAATTGCATAACTGTACTAAAATATAGTTTATTTCCCCCAAATATGAGGATTATGTGTTCCCTTTTGTCACTACCGAAACAATGATGACATTGGTAGTGACTGTTTCGGTAATGACAATTCTATGGGATAACAACCAAAAAAACAAAGATATCACTACCGAAACCCCACCAAATGTTTCAGTAGTTACAATTTTAGATACTTTTGAGCCTAGCTCAAAGATGCTAATCTGCACATGGTTAGCTAGCACAGTTCTGAACAGTGGTATACATATAAAACTAAATGTTATGGAATAACTAGGGCTGGGCGATATAGCTAAAAAATTTAACAACGATATAATGTTTCATATCGTTTGGTATCGATACTTATTGACATTTTTTATAACCTTTTTAAAAACAAAAAGCAATAGAAAAAAATGTTTACATTTAACCACTGTATTTATAATTAACACAATTTGAGACAAACAACAAATATTTTTTGTTTTAACAATCAAACACAATAAAAATTAAACAAATATCTAATTTCTAATGTTTTATATGCAGATTAAATAGGTCTTTATTGTATAGGTCTAATTGTCTCCCGAGGCCACAGGAGGGCGCAATGAGCAAAATAATGCAGCGCATTTAAATTGTCAACGCAAGGAAGTAACTCTATAAAAACGTGCATTAAGTCTAAATTAACGCATAAAAATCAAATATAATTTAGGAAATTGCATAAAAAATGATGAACAAAACAGCATCATGTGTTTATGCATTGCTTAATCCAAAGAGCCGAAGCTTCATTCACACAGACTGCATTTAAAAACATATGAGAGGCAGTGAAAAGGAATAAACCTCCACAAATTCGTGATGTGTTTTCTAAAAGTTTAAACTGTTTTATCTTTGCATGGCTTTCTATCTCTTCTGTGAGACGCGAGTGCAGCAGTCATATTTGTCCGTCTAAAACATGCGCTGAATATGCGTTCTGTGTGAATGGCTTGGTTTCGGTTTTAACCCATTAAAGATCTTCTCCACATTGAGCTACTCTCTAATATTTTGAATGAATAACGCAGCAGCGGCGCATCTCGTTCATTCTTTATTCACAATCACCTCATCACAGGCAGGCACAGCACTCATTTCAGCATGTGTTCGTTTTTGTGTGTGCTGTCTGCGTCACTCATACTACGTGCCTATATCGTGCGCTATATCGAAAAATTTTTCGATCGATTTCGAAGAAGGTGTACCGTTGATAAATATCGATACCGTTTTATCGTCCAGGCCTAGGAATAACTCCCAAAAAAGTGTGCTTAATTGCAGAAAAAAAGGTGCTCGGTAGTGACATTCCTTAAAGTTGCACACAGATTTGTCAGACTTTTGAACACATTTACCTCAAAATGATGAGGCCTATCTACTCACACCTTGTAGCTATGAGAGAGGGGGACACGGGAATATTTCCTGATCATAAATTTATAGGTTTAGTTCAAATCAGTCTCGGCCAATAGACTAAACATACACTGTTTCGGTAGTGACATGAAAAATGCGGGACAAGTTTTTTTTTTTTTTTTAACATTAGGTTTCATCATTTACAAAGAAAATATAAAATAAATATTTTTTTGAACTTCACTTTTTAAAAGAATCAAATAGATACTTTTAAAATCAACAATGGAAAAAAATACAAAAATTATTTCAATATTTTCATAAGTTGAAATTTAGGGGATAGGGTTCAGGACAGCCACCTCCCAATTGAAAGTACCCAATAAATGATGATTATTTATATATATATATATATATTAAGCTTACTAATGTTTTAAATATTATTGTGGCTTTCAATAGATAATAGAAGGATCTTAATAAACATCTAAGATTTGAATACGTAAATGCTTTTTAAATGTGTTTTTTGTTTGTGGGACAGCAGTTTGAACCAATTCTGTAGAATGGCCCTTATAGGATGCATCGAGGAGGAGCCCAAACTACACTCAATGGCCAAGAGATGCTGACATAGTTATGGTCCATGATATTGGTACAAATTATGTGTAATAAACAGTTCTTTGTGACTGTAAATGGTTCTCAAGTTGGAAAAGACGTTTAGTTACCACTAGTTTAGTTAAGTGAACCTTAGTTTCCATGACATCTACAAGATGGATTAAAATGCTAATAAAGACATGAAAAGATGAGAAAAAAATAATTTGGCACCTAATTTTGTTTCTTGCAGGAGCCAATGACTCTTAAATTTATTTGTTTTTTTTTTTTGTCTGGAGCCCTGGTATGGGTGTAAACAATAGCAAATGAACAGTTTCAGTTTATCAGATCGTCGATATTTCATCAACATTTAATAACTGTATAAGCAAATGCATAATTTTGCCATTAGTCTAAATACTGAGCTACTATAATATTACTTCTTCCTGCTTTCACCCCATTTCCTTCTACGTTTAATATTTTAATAGGCAATACTTCAGTGTGAGTGGACTGGGCTCAAATTAAAGCATTTTTAGTTATTCTTTAACTCGGCTCTCTGAAATACTTTTGTGAACTTTACTGAAACAACAGAATACAGCACTCATTCACAGTCAATTAACGTAACCCCGTCTATTGCCAAGCAGGACTAAGGTCATCTCTGAAGATCTCATACATCACACACACACAGTGCAGCTTTTTATGAGGACAGGCCAGGTTACCAAGCAACCTGTTGTATATTGTGTGTAGAGCTTTCACACAAACATGTCTTTAAATATGAGAGTGATTCCCCTAAATTATCGTTTCAAGTGTGTATGGAAAACTGGAGTTACTTCGTTTTTTTTTTGTGTGCAAAGTGAGACACTCGTGGATCATAAAGGGTCACTTGCTTTGTGTGGTGACCAGTAATGTAAAACCCTAATAAAATACTCAAAAGAGGATCTACGCTCTTTCTTAAGAGTGATAAAAATGCCATTTCTGACACAAAAAATAGCTCTCATCTTCACGGTGTAGTCATAACTCTCATTAGCACGTCAGTCATGCAGGAGCTGCCTGCCACCACTTTCATTGATTATGATAGAATGTGCTGTGAATTAAAGATGTAGGATTAGTCCCTGCAGATCCCCTCCCCTCCTCTCCTTTCTGTTGAGATATTTTTAGTGGGTTTGCAGGACGTGGGAGCATCCCACCGATGCTGAAGCCAAGAGGAACTACAGGCCTGAGATGATTCAGAGCCTTTGGTGGTGAGATTACCCAGTGCTCAGTGGTCGTAATAGAGGTCAACAGCTTTTAAAGACAATATGAAATCAAATTAAAATTAAAAATAATTTATTTATGTTTATTTATTTATTTTAAAACCAATGGTAAGCAAGACTAGTCTACCTAATTGTCCTACAAGAGACAGAAATGTAAGGATGAATAGAAAAAAACAACAACAACAACAAATGTAAAATAAATGTGGCAATATTTACATACAGATATACAATGTGGGAATAAATAAATATAAAAATAAATGAATGCATAAATCAATTATTATTAAAAAATGAAAGGACACATTAACAACAAAAAAAATCTCAAAATGAATAATAATAAAAAAAATTAAGTAAAAAAGTGATACAAAAATAAATTTAGTACTATATATATTTTTGAATGAATTGTTTTTGTTGTTTTTTTCTCAATAATTTATTCCTTTATTTTTTCCTATTATCACAATATATGTATTATTACAATATATATATTTATTTGCTTATTTACTATGATCAAAAATTGGACTGATAACTAAAATGTTTTTCACACGTTTGTTTTTTTCTGTTCTATTTATTTATTTATTTATTTATTTATTTTAAACCAATAAACAAGAGACAGAAATGTAAGAAAAAAATAAAGAAATAAACGCAGCAATTAATTATTAGTACAAAAATGAAAGGATAGAAATAAAGGTAAAATGAATAAAAATAATGTTAAAAAAAATTAAGAAAAAAAGTAATTCAAAAGTAAATTTAGGACTGACACCAGTCATTTATTCCATTTTTTTTCTATGATTACATTAATTTATGTATTTATTTGCTAACATACTATGATCAAAATTTGAGCTGATAACTAAAATGCTTTGCACATGTTTGTTTTTTTTCTGTTTATTTATTAATTTATTTTTCAGTGTTGTCTGTTGTAATTCAAGTTTGAGAATACATGGAATATTCTGCCATTTTTTTATTTATTTATATGTCTTTTTTTATTTTCCAGCTGTCTAGCATATTTCCTCCAGCCTGTTTATTATTTCCCACAATCTTCCATCTCGACTAACAACCTGCATTTGCAGATGCTGCATGTTGTTTGTGTTTGATAAAGGACTAATAAGAAGCTGTTTAGTGCTTGCTTTTTCCAAGTTAAGCCGCTCTGTACTGGCACTAAGCTCAGAAACGCAGTGATTCAGAACACACTTCCTTTTATCACTCTGAGGACCTGTCAAATCATCTTCAATTATAATAATAGAGCTATTGTGTGTGAACAGAAGAGCTGCCATTTTCCTCCTCCGTCCTCAGCCTTTGCCATTTATTGACTGTGGCAGCTTTTCATTGTGCACGGCATCAATATGTTGCCATAGACTTATTTTGATCAATAATGACATCAACCTTCCCATTACTGCCTAATAAAATTTAAAAGTCATGATTTGGCACCATATGGGTGGTGGAAGCCTGATTGTAAAAGTTCAGGGTTGGTCATTATAATAATTATAGGTGAGATTTCTGACCTGTGAATTGGAAAGTTGAAAATATTTTTTTGTGCCCTTTTGGTGAAACATTTGACCTCAGGTCACCCCTCAGAACAGGCATTATTGATTCAATTTGTTTTGGAGATTCAAACAAAGCCTTAAACCTAATCTAAGCGTTTTAGGGCATATCTCATCGCTGCTTCATTATCAGACACGAATGATACATCAAATCATACGGCTTGTTGAAGAAAGGTGTGGTATTACTTTCCACCTTTGTAGAGAGGTGTGCTATTACTTTTCTTTCCATAATATAAATGACAAGTAGCCAAGTTTTATTGACTTGGATGCTTGTTGGAAATAACATTTGCTGCGGGAAATTTGTTAGAAAAGAGATGGTTGAGTTTTTGTGTCATTCATGTCACTGATTTCGATAATGTGCTCTTCTCAGAAATTATTTGGGTGATAAGTGCCCTTGTGACTTGATGGAATCAGTTTCACATAACAAACAATAATGTTGAAGTAATCTTCAGTTCGCAAACACAGTTCAGTCCAAATGGATTTAGAGATTCAAGCAGCGCTCTCGGCTCTAAGAAGAGGCTCTAAACCATGATTAATCGGGCTATATCTAGTCTGAACCACTCGCACCAGCTGACTAACAGCCTAATAGCCAGACCTTTGACTAAACTAGAGTCTGGTATACATTGCAGTTTATTCTGGCCATGAATGGCACACTTAGACAGGAAGAGCCATCTGACTGACATGTAAAGTGGTCAGTCATAGTTTTTTTTTTTTTTATTGACATGTTTAAA
>NW_015549624.1:5545-20111 GCF_001515605.1 Sinocyclocheilus anshuiensis | reverse complement strand
TGAAGGGTCTGTAATTTTTATGGTAGGTTTATTTTAACGTATAGAGACAGAATACCAACCAAAAAAATCACATTATATAAAAAAAACACATTATATAAAGGTTAGACACATTGATTTGCATTTCGCCTCTGTGGCCGACCGGACAAGTAATCTGATTAAAACATCTAACTAGGGAAGCACCGAAATTTGGGCGAGAATGATTCTGATTTTATTACATTCGGTGTCAACGGTAATTGATAATGGATAATAAACAGTAACAACAAGGTTGCGCCAGTTGAAGCTCACGCAGTCTGTCTGTGAGAGAATCTCGTGGAGAAATTAAAACAAATGAACACAACTGCACACAGAAGAAACATAAAAATGTAACTTAGTTTTTAAATTTATAGCATACAGCTTTAAGCAACATGACACGACCAAGAGAGTGAAGGTTTCCCTGAAAACCACAATTGCAAATTTGACATTTAAAGAATATATTGTCAACATTGATTGTTTTGCTCGATTTGGTTAATGAAAATAGTTCCAAACGTAGATCACAGCAGAACAGTCGCGCATCTCTGAGCAACACACAGCGGTGTTTCGCTACTGAATGATTCGCGTTTTTGAATTTTGAACCATTTGAGTCAATGATTCAGTGGTCCATTTGGAGAGGCACTTGATTCATTCTTGAATGAATCAGTCATCTGAACGAATCGTTTGAAGGCATGCTTCAATGACTCATTCATTAAGACAGTCACTTGCTGCCACCTACTGGCGGCTTACTTTCATAGTAGCTTATCTTTGCATTTTTTCCAACATTTCATATTTGTATAGCCTATCTAAAAAAAAGAAACTATTTTAAAACACCAAGCTCATAATATTTATGCTGTTATAATTTTGTATCTAAATGCATTCGTGCTATATTTCAGCTACACTGAACTGTCTGTGTAAATGCATCTAAATCCCACTTCAGGCACTTCTGTTTCTTCTGCAGTTGAAAGATCTTTGTTGATACTAATTTAATTTGATTGGTAACAGCCCTCTATTGTCTTATTATATTAAGTGAAATTATTAATAAAATGTAAGAATTTGATATGAAAGATGATGCAAGCATTTAATACGGTTAGTGGAAAATGCCCTTTAAATAGGCCAAAAATGACCTGGAAATCAATTTAAATTAATTTCTGTATGCAGTATTAAGTCATATAAAATATAATTTCCCAACAACAAAATTGTGGCCAGTGAAAATGCTGAGTGGCTAGTAAATTTGTATCATTTCATATTAAAGCATGAATGAAACTACGAGCATGCGTGTCAGATCCACGTCACGTTCAGCAGCAGCAGTAATAGCAGCCAAATAACCTAATAACCAGCTGCTGTGATGTCTGTTCGTCAAAGAACAAAAGAAAAAAAGAGGAAATCAATAACTTTTGTAGCTTTAAGGATTCATCTATATTTGATCTAGAATTTAGTGTTTGATAACTTTATTCAATTTCTGTATATTTCCTACTTGCTGAAGGGCACAGGTAGCCAAATATGTGACCCTGGACCACAAAACCAGTCTTAAGTCACTTGGGTATATTTTTAGCAATAGCCAAAAAACATTGTATGGGTCAAAATTATAGATTTTTCTTTTATGCCAATAATCATTAGGATATTAAGTAAAGATCATGTTCCATGAAGATAGTTTTAAATCTCAATTTTAAAAAATTGACCCTTATGACTGGTTTTGTGGTCCAGGGTCACATATGACATTTATTATAATGGGTTTATGTGAAGATTGTATTAAGTTCACTTAAATTAAAGTTGTTATTTTTTTAAAGTCTAATAAATGTTAAAATTGATAGCTCTCAATTAATGTTGAATGGCTATAGTCAATGGTTAAATATTAGGGAAAAAAGAAAATTTCCTAGAGACATCAGTAGTATTGGTATCAGTGATACTCGCCTTCAGTCATAAAAAAGATGCCATTAAGCAAATATTAAAAACATACTGTCTTTATGTGGTTTCTAACATTTCTATCAGATTTGAGCTTTCCAGATCGTAGAAGTACTTTCCAGTTCAGTTTTGTATTCAACTGTGAGACTATCTGACTCGTGACTACATGCTGGACATATACACGATGGAGCTAAGGTGGAATACACACACCTAAAACATTTCACAGCATCCTCTGCAGCTTTGCGCGATGAGAAAGCCATTGTGGAATTAGAAGGATATCCGAAAGGTCAGGAGAAACTGGGGGCCAGATATGGATAAAGGGGTGAGAATCAAATCGATTCTGGGGTGCATTACTCACCGTATGACCTTTTACTTTAATTTTACCAAGAGTTGTGCAGTTTTGTATAAGTTAAGAGTAAGACGCCCGTATTCTTCAGGCGCCCCAGTAGTGTTTAATTGGCATTCCTAAATAGTTTGCTTAATTGCGTTTTCTTTCATTTCACTCCTGAAGCAGTGATTTAAATTTAAATTGGACATGGTAATCACATCAATTAAAAACAAACCTAAAATCACCATGGCCTTGAAAAAATAAATTGTATCAAATAAATTTGAACACTACTTCAAAGAATAAAGGTTCCTTCAGTTCACTGTGCACTTTATTTTTAATGCTTTTGGGTTCATTCAGGCTAACGTGTCCACTTCAGAGCCCACCGCCAGCAGTAATAAAATGCCTCCACAAGTTCAACCTTCAGCCTCCCTCTATTGTTATGGGAAAAAACAGCCAATCATGCCGAGCAAAAGCTGTATTCGGGTCCCCGCAGGTTAGATCACTAATTTTCTCAGTGCTGTTTATGAAAATGATTTCAGCTGTGCTCGATGAAGGCAGATGGGGCAGGAAATTAGTGTTGAGAGGCTGTAGGATTTGCTGTATAGTAGTGATTAAGTAATGAAGTCAGCCCTCTTGCTGTAAAGATGGGCTGTCTTGAGTCGCCTGAAGGCCATAACCGTTAGTTATGAGTTGTTATGATAAAATAAGACCCATTTTATGGATGGCTGATTGTGTAATGCAGCACAGTGGTCTGTAATTTTTGTGCTTGTGTCGTGCAGAAGCAGGGGCGCGGGAAGATGTTTTAGGTTGGGGGTGCTGTACACGCGGGGGTGGGGGGCTATAGAGGCATTTATACCATGCTAAAATAGCAGGATATTCTGCTAATTACTTATTGCAAATAGTGGCCATTATCTGCACCTCAGCATTGAAATACATTATAAAACAGTATGCAATAATAACTTATTGAGTGTAAATTTTAATTATAATTAAAATTATTAAATACTTTTTGATTTTTTGATTATTTCCTTCATTTCTATTAAAAATAAATGCTTTTCTGATGTAATTTGAAATTTGAAAAGGGAGAAAAAAAGTTCGCCAAAAGGCAGATTCGAACCCGGGTCAATCGCGTCAAAAAGAGTAGGCTACAACACACGCTTACCATCTACACCACTGAATCTGATGATTGTTGACCGTCTTTTGTAATGTTGACTAGCCCAATCACACGTTGGTGGGTGAGTTAGTGTAAATTGCCTCTGCCAACAAGGCGGGCTATTTGCACTTAGTGTAAATAGACACTCCGATTTTTTTTTTTAATTTCCAACAGTTAAACAGTTGCCCACAGAAAAAAACGGGGTGCTGCAGCACCCCCACTTCCCGTGCCTATGTGCAGAAGTCCTGCGCCTCTTGGCCCGAATGTATAATCCACCTCACAAATGCAATCATAATGTAACAGCACTTTAATGAGGATAATGTTGTAGAATATTAGTCTGGTTTTAAATTGAATAGGTTACACTTTACAGTAAGGTTCAGTTTGTTAACATTAGTTAATGCATTAGATAAAGTGATTTTTTCAATTTTTCAGTAATTTTTTTATTGATCTAAATTACTTAAAAAATTATTACTTAAGTATTAATGATTGTTAGTTCATGTTAGCTACTGCATTAACTATTGTCAACGTATTGAACCTTAGTATTGATAAAGTGTAAAATAGTGCCTAAACTATTAATAATAATGTACTTTTTGATAATTTAAAGGGATGGTTCGGCCAAAAATGAAAATTCTGTCATTAATTATTCACCTTCGTGTCGGTCCAAACCCATAAGACCTTTGTTCATTATCAACACAAATTAAGATATTTTTGATGAAATCCGAGTGCTTTCTGACCCTGCATATACAGCAATGCAACTGACACGTTCAAAGCCCAGAAAATGACATTGTTGAATAAAGTCGTTATTTTTGTTTTCTTAATTAAAGTATAATTGTAGCTTCAAAATATTACAGTTGAACCACTGATGTCACATGGACTATTTTAATGATGTCCTTACTACCTTTCTGGACCTTGAACGTGGTAGTTGCGTTGCTGTCTATGCAGGGTCAGAAAGCTCTCGGATTTCATCACAATTATCTTAATTTGTGTTCCACAGATGAACGAAGGTCTTACGGGTTTGAAACGACATAAGGGTAAGTAATTAATGACAGAATTTTCATTTTTGGGTGAACTATCCCATTAACATCATGGGATTTCAAGAGAAAATAGTGATTGAGAACACATGAAAGTATAAAAAAGAAAACAGTTTAATTTAACCCTGTATAAAACACAACCTGCACATTATTACTTTCAAACAAAACTGCTTGAAACCCTTTAATGGATCTGTATGGGAAAATCTTTCACTTTTGCAAAATTCCTGATCATGTGGATTCCTGTTGAAATTATTAGATTTGAACACGGTAAATATGCCCACACCTTTATGAATAAAAAAAAATGTATGTGAATGCCATTACGTTGACTGTGACATTGAAAGGGAGTGAATCGTTTTGAGTGCAGGATGAAGCACCAAAATGAAGCACTTCTGGGGTTGATTTATCATCGTGTCTGGGTTTTGCACCTCACATTTTGACCAGTCCCTCTGCTTCTGACTTTTTCATCATTGACATACAGGGTGTCTTGAGGAATCAACCAGGCATTTCCTTTAAACACATTCCTCACAGAAACATGCAACACAATAGACAAGAGTCCCGATATGTTTGTTTTGTTCCGAGTTGTTTGCCCTTTAGCCAGGGCAGAATCATTTCTCTACACATTCAGCCCGAGGTTGTCGTGATCTGCTGTTTTTTTTGTTCCTTTGCCCCTCCACATTCTCCCTCTCTCTCTATCTTACATTTGCTTCTTACTCTTTTTCCCATGTGTTTACCACCCTGTGGTTCTCAATTGGGTTACTGTTTGACAGCATTGCAAACAGAATAGCTGCAGGCGCTGACTTTGAAGCCTGTCAGAGCCATAAGTATAGGTTTTTGACCCTCTTTCTTTCTCTCAATCCCATTCTACATTTCCTTCCGACGCTCATTTGCACCGCTGCTCCCTATACCCACTACTTTTCTGCCTTTCTCTTTTTGACTCTAGTTTCATACTTTACTTCATCAGTTTCTTTGCATTCAAAAGATGCTCCAAACAAACTCAATATACAACGTGATCTCATGATAATTCGTATGTATTTTATGTAAAATATGGTTCGACAAAACTTATGTTTACTTTAGGGATGTAACGGTATGAAAATTTCTTATCACGATTATAGTGATGCATGCAGCTTCGCGCTCCTGACGCGGCAAGTATAAACCAGGCTCTACACTCGAAGCGCTGCGCAGCTCAAACGAGTAGTGCGGTTTCGTTATGCTTTCAGTTTCGTTTGCCATTTGATGTTTCTCATATGCAATAGAAATGCAGCGCTTATGAGTTGAACAATGCGGTGGTCGCGCCAGTGCGACCGCACACAAAATTTAGTCGCACCGGCAGAAAAAATGATCGCAAAATGCGCCCATTTGGTCACACACTGGAGCCCTGTGCAGTACAGTATTTATTTATTCTCAGTTGTTCAAATTGCGGTAATCGAATACGGTTATAATGATAATTAAAATATGAAACGATAATACTAACCGTGGGGTATTTTATCACGATTTATCGTCAAACCTAGTAAATCATTACATCCCTAGTTTACTTAAACATTTACTTCAGCATTTAAACGTAAATGAAGACATATTTTCAGCATTTAAACGTACAATACTGACGTATTGACGACACCTAAAATGCAAATTATTTACGTATGAACTTTACATGCTTTAATTTTATTATTATTGTATTCAGTTGTCATATCAATGGCATTATGTTTTCAATTGCATTATTAAATTGTTTACTCATTTGTTCTGTGTGATTTCGGCTGCCAACTTGTTTCGAAGATTACACAATGTTCAACAAGGCTACACTTTAAATCCTTAAATTGAATAACATTTCTGCAGTCGTTTAACCATTACTTATCATGTAATATTTACTTTGTTTGCCATGGGACACAAAAGGTGTTTTTTTCCGACATGCTGTGACTGACAATAAAACCATAAAATACACCAAAAACGCAACATAATTACAAAAGGAATCAATTGTATCCATGCGCTGTAATCCAAATCTTGAGAATCCATACGACTGCGAGAAAAACAAACAAACTCAAGCCTTTATTTAGCGATCTTCATCTCCGTCGTGAGCAGCCACCGTAAGCATCAAATCCCGCGCTCATGCGTGGTTTTGGTGAGGTGTGTTTGAATGAAAAATGTGCGCCTTCGCGGAGTGGATTTGGATAATAGTCTGGATAATATTTTCAGTGATTAACAACTTAAATAAATGATTGTGATTGCACTTATCTGTCTGTCATGTTTTTTCTTTATTCTGTACAGAAATAATAGTTATGGTAAGGTTTAGAGGTAGGAGTGGGATTAGCGACTAAAAATATCTTTTTAATCCTATATTGTTACTAAAACAGTAATTTCCCTAAATATTTTGGTCAATTATGTTTTATATCTTTTTATGTTCACTATAAAATGGATTGGTTTAGGTTTGGGGGTAGGTTAAGGGGCCTAAAATTGCTTATCAATACATGCTTTGATTTTTATCAGTACATGCTTTGATACAAATATCTTAATGATACAAAAGATTTGTAAATATTTTACGTTTTTTAGCTGTTTTTTATTTTTGGCAATTTTTATGTTTTAAATGTTCAATCAACAGAAACGAAGCACACCTGAAAAAAAGAAAAAACGACAGCAACACTGTCGAAAATATAAAAAGATGCAATCCCGCACACTATCTATACTTGCTAAATATTGAAGTTTATTATCACAAGCAACGTTTCGGTGGTTTCCTGTGAACTCGATTAATTAAACGTTTCGGCTTTAATAAAAACGTACAATATTGCACGTTTTGTGGCTGTAAACGTTATGTACTAATACCTACGTATAAACAATGAGACCAGGCTGGAATATACTGTAGGTCTGATTAGTATTTTGGGGTTTGACTAGAGAGGATCCAATTATAGAGTTGACTCTGACTGGTCGTATGTCCAGATGTGATCCTGTTCTGCTCATTACCTCCAGTCCCTTATTTCTCTGCTTTTTCTCATCGAAACTTTCCAGAGTGGTATTATGTCTTGCCAAACTGTTTGTCATTAGGTCCCTTTCTGTTGCCAGTGGAAACTTGCACCGTACGTCTTCGAAACTGCATCAACGGTGCACAAAATATCTCTTCCTCAGGTTTGAGGTGATTCCCCATCAGATTTTTTCTCAGAGAACAATTGAGGCTGGAAAAGAAGCACAGATTTCCATTCAGATGTGAATAATCGGACTGCCAGGAGCGAGTCAGAGGGCAGAGCTTGAGTTCACAGGAAACCCGATAAGAGGAAACGCTTGAGCGAATTTGTGAAAAGGGACAAACACAATAGAGATATAAATGGAGCAGGTTTTTTGCCAGTGGGAGATGTGACTCAACATTCGTATTCATATAAATACACATGTAAGGGGATTGCTTATTGTTCAAGAGATCAAACAAAAGAGCTTGAATCAGTGTGGCTCGTGATGAGTTATTTTCTCAAGCTCTGGAGCTATGAGCCATCCTATAGTTGCTGATCGAGTCACTCTATCTAGATTTCAAAAAAAGGGGTGAGAAAGCAAGGGAGAAGAAGATTTAAATGTTTTTAATGTTTCACGCCGCCCAGTGCGAATAACAGTTATGTTTTATTCATGAGGAAGCGTATAATACGGTCTGCCGCACTTAGTCTTTTCCAGACCTTATGAGACAGCTTTATAAACAATCTTTAACTTTTGACCATTGAAGGCTCTGGTATATCAGTAGTGAATTGCGGCCCCCAGGCTTAGTTTGGTTGGCTTAGTATTTGTTCAAATTTGATACCAAACAAACCGTTTCACCTCGCCACGCACTTTATACATTTGTGTTTTGGCATGGGAGAGTGTTGTGTTAGTCGTCCATATCCTGTGTTAGAGATCAAGACTCTTACATAAGCTCATTTTAAGTCTAGTGAGCTGCCTTTGCTGTCTGCTGCATGTATAGATGAAGGAATCCGTAAATGGTTGATTTGGAACGTTCTGTTTAGGCGGCAAATTAAACTTAAATAGCACCTAAATCAGCATATTAGACTGATTTCTGAAGGATCATGTGACACTGAAGGCTGGAGTAATGACTGCTGGAAAATTCAGCTTTGCATCACATGAATAAATTATATTTTAAAATATATTAAAATGGAAACAGTTTTTTTAAATTGTAATAATTTTGTACAATTTTACTGTTTCCTATATTTTTGATCAAATAAATGTAGCCTTGGTAAACATAAGTGATTTCTTTCAAAAACATTTTTAAAACTTTTGAACGGTAGCGTATATATTTTTAGAATTTTTGATATTCAACCACCCTCTTGAATGAACCTGTACAGTACGATTGTCACAGTGCATTCTGGGATGTTATGCTTAACAGTTTGCCTAAAAAAAATAAATAAATAAAAATAAACAAATAAATGCAAACAAAATGTAAAATAATTATAAAAGTGATTTTTAAAAATGTATTTTCTATTCTTGTTAAATATTATTTATTGTTACTTTTAACAAAATTTTAAAAGATTAATTAAACTATTTTAAATATGGTCATGCTTTCGCCTATTTGAAAAGCAATTATCTTTTATTTGTATTCCTTCATTGACATGATGCTTTGTTTAAGACAATGTTTTAATACATTTTTTAAATGGTAATTTTAATATTTCTTATTTTTTTATATTTTATTTTGTATTTAGTGAAAATGTATTTAGTATCTTTAAATTACATATACTGTATGTAACTGCACTAAAGTATGGAAAAATAAACGTGCAGAAATGAAAAATAAATAAATATTTAGATAAAATAAACAGGAAAATAAATAAAGTAATAAAAACAAATATAGTTCATTTATAATAAAATTTGATATTCCATGTTGCACACAGACATAAATTAATTAATAAATAAATCTGGAAATAAATACGTGGGAATAAATAAATATTAAAAAATAAATAAATGCATGAATGAATACATTTATAAATAAATAAATGAATGAATGAATAAATTAAATATAAAAAATAAATGAAAGAATAAGTAAATAAAAGTCAAAAATAAATACAGAAAGTAATACATAAAGGAAAAAAGTCATAAAAAATAATTCACAATTAAATTTTATTACAAATAAACTATACTTGCTTTATCAAGTCATTTATTTCTTTATATATTTTCCTATTATCACATTTATTTATCTATATATTTATTTTAAATTTTTGCAGGTTTGGTCCTCCATACTAAAGGACTTTCAAGTCCCCTTGCTTCATTATAACAGCGAGAATGATATCCATTAAATTCAATCATTTAAAAAATCTATTTAAAAAAAATCAGTCCTAAAAATGTCCATGATGCTTTCTATGTAGATAATACACTTGGTTTTGGAACAAAGCAATAATGTGACAATAAACATTATACCGTGTCTACACCGGACGCGACAGTTGTCACGCCGCGCCGCAACAGTTGTCACGCTGCGCCGCAACAGCAAAAAATCATTTGAAATTTGTGTCAATACGTCATAAATAGAATGCAGCTGCAGTTATCTGTCAGGGATTTGTCGTGCCGCGCCACATCCAGTGTAGACAGCATCACTGATTATAATGAGTTCTATAGTATTTTGTTGCGTTGCACCGCGCCGCTCGCGTCCGGTGTAGACACGGTGTAAGGTGTTCGAAACACACCTACAAATAAATGTTAATACAACGCCTGTTAAATCAGCTCTCAAAAATGAAAATGTTTGTCATCGCTAAACCTTTTCTGTTAATTAATCATCACCCTCCAGACTTGTGTCTCTCACATGCTCATAATCTCTCCCTCGTGTTTATCGCAGACACGCCGCCCCCTATGAAGTCCAATACGCCAATATAATCTCTCAGTCTTCCTTCATAACCTGCTCCTACTGATAGTATGGCAGCTCGACCTTGATTCCTGCACTAATCTACAATCTTTCTTACGACGTTCTCCCTCATTCTTCTGCCAGGATTAATTCCTCATATTAGCTTTAATTACACAAATGGCTCTGTATTTTATTAATCTCTTCACTGCAGACGGAGCACAGCTCTGCACACTGTTGGTTATAAATAATTGAATGAGATTTTAAACCGCCAATTAAGTCAAGCAGCAGGGAGAGAGGAAATCCCTTGGTGGCCGATTCATTAGTAATAATGTTTGACATTTCACCACCACAAAATGGAGGTATTGGACACCATTGTGTAGTTGCAACTGTCTGTAGAGGCGTATATTATATAAGCGCTCACATTATTTGTCTACTGTACAAATAATACAGGTGGTACAGGTTGGAAAGCTGCGTATGAGGGGGTTAAGGAAATAAAACTGTCTGAAACACTGAGTTTGCTGTCTGGATTTAATGCATTTAAAGTAGCACTCAGTCCTTTTTAGGTTTCGCCTGTCAGTCAACATGAATTGGTATTTATTTTCTCTGCAAAACTGTGAATAGGGAATTTATTTGGTATCAATGTAGCTTATACTGAGGCTAGGGGACTTTAAAGGCCTTGGGTTTCTTATTGTTTTAATAAAATGGTTACATGTTTTAATATTATAAACATATTTATTTGTTAAATATTCAAATAAAATATCAAAAATAATAAATAGAAAAATAGATTTTTAAAAAAGTGTTGTCTTTTTTTCATGCCCATAAAGGATTCATAATAAAAATGAATCACTTTTGAAATAGGCAAATAAGTAACCAAATATAAAATAGTTTATTTAATTCACCTTTTAAACTGTTATTAAAGTAACAATAAATAGTAAATCATTCACCAAACTGACAATCAAAAATGAATTGATTTGTAAATGGATAAATACAAGCATTTGCCAAAAAGAATAGAATTTGACATATATATATATATATATATATATATATATATATATTATTTTTTATGTTTTTAAATTAATATTCATATTTTAATATTTAATTTTAATAATAATAAAAAATAGAATTTGACATATATATATATATATATATATATATATATATATATTATTTTTTATGTTTTTAAATTAATATTCATATTTTAATATTTAATTTTAATAATAATAAAAAAATGTACTTTTTTATTTTATAAATGTAAAAGTTGCAGTATGGTGTGTATTCCCTTTGTTACCTTTAACTACATTTCAAACATGAATTAAATAGATTATTTATTTTAATATTTGCTATTACATTTAGCTATGGTGGTGTTTTAGTGCCACATAAAAAAACAAATCTAAGATTACGAGATTGAAGTTGGAAAAATTTGTAAAAAAAAATGACGAGCATAAATTCAAAATATTTTGAGAATAGTCAAAATAGTTTGAGAATAAAGTCAAAATATTTTAAGAATAATGTCAAAATATTTTGACTTTATTCTCAAAACATTTCAATGTTGATTTTATTCTTTAAACATTTTGACTTTATTCTCGAAACATTTTTACTTTATTGTAATTTAGATTTTATTCTTGAAACATTTCGACTTTATTCTCATAACTTAGAATTTTTTCTCAAAACATTTTGACTTTATTCTCGTTATTTTGACTATATTCTCGTATTGCTATGACTTTATTCTCATAATTTTGTCTTTTTTCTCAAACCATTATGACTACAATCTCGTAATATTAGATTTATTTTTTAAACGTGGTGCTAAAACACCGTCGTATTTAGCTGATTAGAAAATCTGCTGTTTACTGTATTTGTCAATTTAACGTGTAGTTCAATTATTTACATTTTTATATTTGAATTAATAATTTAATTAATTTTGCCGATTCCTCGATATGCTGCCTCACATTAAACAAAGATTGTGACTGACATCATAACTTAATATATTGTGCATTTGATCACAACTGGAACTCTGTATTGACCAATCACAAGCCAGAACCAGAACTATCCGCATTTCTAGAGAATCAACACTGAAACATATGTAAAATAATACGTAGTGCCCATAATATGTAGGAAACTAGTACAGTACATACTGTCTGATTCTCTGTGATTTACTTTTATAAAAAATAAAAAGAGACAAGTGAATGCAGTGGTAATTGCATAAATGAACACATACTGTAACTGGACTCTCATCACGATGGCTTTATAACAGAGATTACCTTAAAGAAACTGAATTACGTGCTGTATCAGAATAATTTTCCTGAATTCAGTTTTTGACTGCTTCAGAGTAAACGAGCAGGCCCGCGTCCTCTCAGCATGACCGCCTGTCTGTCACTTCACCTGCATGTCCTTTTTGAGGCAGGACGAAACTATTCATTTTCTCTACAGGGAAAGTAAGCTGCTTATTCACGGACTCATTCAAGTACTAAGAAGCACTGCAAGATATCCAATATCATTGTTTTTGCCACCGTTTTGAATGGGCTTTTAATGGAACCAATGAACTGTTCATGGACAAACAAGCAGGAGCGTTTTGAATTTCCAAGAAGGAATTTCAAGGATTTTCTCTGTATTGTATTTACCAAGCTGAGTTGTATATCTTCGTATTGGATGTATCCCGTTTGTATTTCTGTTTCACTTACGTCGAATGGAGCTTTTATGTTTAAAATCGTGTTTTAAAATGAACACATTCCTCAAATCTGAAAGAAAAATAACATCTTTGTAGTCTCTACAGGTGTCCAAGTAAAAGCAATTTGAGTGGAGTTTCCCTCTATGAGAACTGCCTCCTGTTGCGCTCCGATCTCTGTCGTCTTACCCGATCATGCTGGTTTCGACACAGATATATTCCCTCGCCTCCTTGAGATGAGGCAGCTGAAGTGTCTTTGTTCTGCTCCATTACTCGCGGTTAGGAGCTGCGATTCGTCTCCATCTGCCGCTTACGTCGCACCTCACCAGCGTCAGCTTCCCCCAGACACGGTCACCGGATATAAAAAAATTAAATTACTGAAAAGTGGTGAAGTGTTTTCATGGTTTTCTGTGCAGATTTGCCGCTCTCGCAGTGGGGCATTTCCTCTCTTATGAATCATTGTGTTTTCTAAAACTGCGCTGCTCTGCCGCTTTGACGATTTAATTGAATTTTGGCTTACTACGTCAATTCGTTCCTTGTGTATCTTTGGTTTGTAATGATGAATGGATGGAAGCACTTGTTGAGCGAGAGACCCCATTTGTGAAGTAATTATGTCCTTTAAAAGACTACAAATTTGTGCAAAACAAGTACAGTGAGCTGTATTAAAGGTGCTGTAAATGATGTTAGCCATCCAGGAACCTCCACCAAACTTGGACATGACCCGTCTTTACAAAACCCTTCGTACAAAGATACTGTTGAGATTGTGAAAATGAGAGTTTCTACGATAAAGAAAATGAAAAAATCTAGTGTAGAATGCATCTGCCAAGTTTTTAGAAATGTTCATATTGGTTTCATATGGTTTTGAACGCTTTTATACCATTTTAGACTTTAAATTTGAAAGGTTAATAAAATGTCATGGGGTGTAACCATCCATTATTATTTTATTTTCAATTTTTTATTTTTGTTTTTATTCATTCAAATATCCAGAATTATTATAAAAAAATTTTGAGTCTTATTGACCTAGACATATTGACCAGTCATTACTAAGAAATAATAATAAAAATAACAATAATAAAAAGTTAGACTACTCCATGTTAAGGTTTATATATATATATATTTATTTATTTATTATGGATGTGCATCTCATGACTCAGGCCGATACGATACGCATCTCGATGCATAGCCAACGATACGATACATTAAAGATACATATGAAGCAGCTACCGATGCGATGCGATACGATTCACCCTTGTTACGATGCAATGCGATCCGATTCCGATTCGATTAGATTCAACACAATGCGATTCGATGAAATACGATGCAATGGAGAAAATATGATAACTTTTAATGCCTCGAGGCCTGTTTCATAAAACAAGTTTACCAAATAAGCCAGGCTTATTTCAGTTAGTCTGACTCATTGTCAAATGATTTGGTTCCATGAAGCAAATTTAACATAGGCCTAGATCAAGCTTAGTCACTGTGGCAACTTATGCTGGGAAACTAACCTGGTCTAAAGCAGGCTAATGGCGCTTTTCCACTGCAAGGTACTGCACGGTACGGCTCGGTACGGTTCACTTTTTGGGGGTTTTCCACTGGGTACAGTACCTGGTACCTGGTACTTTTTTTAGTACCACCTCGGTTGGGGTTCCAAGTGAACCGTACCGTTACCAAAACGTGACGTGTAAACTGTGCTGGT
>NW_015549624.1:2053-4776 GCF_001515605.1 Sinocyclocheilus anshuiensis | reverse complement strand
AAATTGCTCTTTAAAGCATTAAAATAACTAAATTAAAAGTTAAAATCACTGAATGAAAAAATGAAAAATGACAAATGAAAATTAAGAGCTTTAAGACATTAAGACATTAAGAGCTGCTTAAAAATAAACTTGCACAAATTCGTGAGATTGTGTGAACTTAATTTGTCGTTTATGGAACCGCTTTAGCCCCGGTTGATTTGTTAGGTTATTTCAGGTCAGGTTTTGGACTTTAATCCCAGTTTTTCCTCGGGTCTCCGTGGTGTTGTGATTCGTCATATTCACACAGCAGTGGTGATGAGAGAACGCGCTTGAGACACAGTTTAGAGAGGAGAAATCAATCTACATATAACATATTGGTCACAGATTATTGGTCACTTTCTAAATAATAAAAGTATAGCGCATCCACTAGTAATTATATATAAATTAATCGGTTTTTACCGATGCAAATATGTTAGAAACGATGCATCGCTATATAAATGCCAACTTGTATCCGATGCACACTTTTTAAACCGATGCATCACATCGTTAACTTTTTATGCCGATGCACCGAGCAAATCGGGGAATCTCCCCATCCCTAATATATAGCATATATAAATACATAAACTTAATAATAGTAATAGTAACTTAATAATTACTTGTAATGCGTTACCCCCAACACTGTATATATATATATATATATATATATATATATATATTATTATTATTTTATTTATTTTTTTACTTTTTCTTTATTATGATAACAGGACAGTTGCATCAACCTGACATTTTTTTTTTTACTTTATGCCTCAAAGATATTAAAAATATCAGGATATCAAAGATATCAAAAATATTATCATAAATTTTAAGAGACTTGTTGACCTTGACATGCTGACCAGTTATTTTTAAGAAATGATAATAAAAGTAATAATAAAGTCAAACTACTCATTTAAGGTTTTCTTTACAATAAATATATAAATGTATAAATAAATAAAAAATCTGTTCTTATTGACCTTGACATATTGACCAGTCATTACTAAGAAATAATAATAAAAATAATATTTAAAAAAGTCAAACTACTAAAAATTAAGTTTTTTTTTTTTTAATCTCTATTTTTCTTTATTATAATAGCAGGACAGTTGAATCACCCTGACATGGTACCAAAAAGCACTGCAAATTATCCAGTATCATTGCTTTTTTTGGCCACCACTTGAATGGGAATTTTAATGGAACCAATGAACTATTAAATTCTCAAGGAAATTTGAAGCTGATATTTCTCTGATGTCTTTCTTGTATTTACCAAGTATCCAACTATCAATTCAGGATTCATTCAGAAATTAAAAACACTTTCTTCATATAACCTATTAAAGTGCATTCATTTTATGTATAAACTGAATTTCTAATGTAATGATGAGTAAAAAAAGAATAAAAAATAAAAATAAAACTTTCTTGTGTTCATCAGTGAACCGCTGGATTGACCCTCTCACTGTTTCTTCCCTCAGGGCTTCTTGAAGAGCGAGCGAGTGGCACGCATGGTACAGAGCGGAGGCTGTTCTGCCAGTGACTTCCGCGAGGTCTTCAAGAAGAACATCGAGCGTCGTGTGCGCAGCCTGCCCGAGATCGACGGCCTGAGCAAAGAGACTGTCCTCAGCTCCTGGATCACTAAATACGACGCCATCTACAAAGGAGAAGAGGACCAGCGGCGGCCGCAGGGACGCATGCCCTTCAGCGCTGTATCCGAACTCATCCTCAGCAAAGAACAGCTGTATGAGATGTTCCAGCAGATCCTGGGAATCAAGAAGTTTGAACATCAGCTGCTCTACAATGCCCTGCAGGTCAGTGCTAGCTACGTTTTAAGGTTTATTTTCAAAGTAACTGATGCTATAACGTAGGGCTGCATGAGTAATCGAAATAAAACCGAAGGCTGCATCCGAAATCCTATTCTTACCTACTATATAGTAGGTGAAAAATAGTATGTGACAAAAGAAGTATGCCCGAATTCATAGTACTCATAAAACAGTAGGCAAAAGTACCTGGATGACTTACTACTTCCAGCAAGATTCTGAAGTGTGCATACGTTGAACACTTTACTATCCCATGAGGCCACGGGAGAGGATTTATGAATGGCAGATGCCGGTCACATGTCGTCAAAATGGCGAATGTAGTATGTCCACATTACATTCATACTACACACATTCATACAGTATAGAACATACTTGTTGTGGTCGTGAAGTAATTACTTGTTCAAAAAAATACCTACCCAACAGACTGAGATTTTGGATGCAGCCAAAATCACAATATGGCACAGTGTGTTTTTTTTGTTCTATTAAAGATCATATGATGCTGCTAAAAAGAACAGTATTTTGTGTATTTGGTGTAATGAAATGTGTTTATGCGGTTTAAGGTTAAAAAACACATTATTTTCCACATACTGTACATTATTGTTTCTCCTCTATGCCCTGCCTTTCTGAAACGCGTTGATTTTTACAAAGCTCATCGGTCTGAAAAAGCGAGGTGTGCTGTGATTGGCCAGCTATCCAGTGCGTTGTGATTGGCCGAATACCTCAAGCGTGAGACGTAAATGTTACGCCCCTCACCATATTGTGATGATGCCTTGTCAGGCCGGAGCGATGATTCAAAAACATGAAAACCCATTATAAACGAGGTATTCGTTGCATCCAGTGGGGACATAATTATGGATTATAATGACTTATACTGTCTTTTTACGCGTTGCGTTGCATCGCGCC
>NW_015549624.1:989-1722 GCF_001515605.1 Sinocyclocheilus anshuiensis | reverse complement strand
TGCACCAAGAGCTTGTAACACTCCAAAGAGAAAGGAAAAATTGAAATCGCATCATATGACCCCTTTAAATAAATATGTAGGTATGCACTGCATGTTTCAGAGTGTAGCGTGGCACTGTGTTTTTACACGTGAGCAGCTTATTATCCACCGATTTTCAGCATCTCGGAGCAGCTTAGTTTACAACAAATGCTGCTCCACAAACTCCATCTCTGTATCTTTGTTCTCTGTTTGAGTCACTTTAACATGCATTTAGGAATGTTAAATTCACCAAACGTTTTCCCGTACTTGTAATGAGAAGCGCTTATTAACAAAAAAGAAGCTTTAGGGTTTCCTTGTGATTTTACACAAGAAAAAAGCTTGACATTTAAAAATGAAGAAACGAAGAGAGCCATAAATATTAGTATTGTAATGTTACAGTTGCAATGTGAAATATTATTTTTTTTTTTCTGTTATTTTCTAGATATTTTAACAGTGAAATTTCAATAAGACCATTTCTTATTTTTTATTTAATAATTTATTTAATAATAATAATGATAATTTCATAATAATATTTATTGTATGTTATTTATTATATAATATTTTATTATGTGTATTTAAATAATAATAATAACATTTATTTAATTGTTTATTTATTTATTTAAAGGGGTCATATGATGCGATTTCAAGTTTTCCTTTCTCTTTGGAGTGTTACAAGCTGATTGTGCATAGATAAGATCCCTGAAGTTGCAAAGAC
>NW_015549624.1:0-132 GCF_001515605.1 Sinocyclocheilus anshuiensis | reverse complement strand
TGCTATTTACTGTTCAAATGCGGAGTTTTGCGCATCGTGTGTGTGTGTGTGCGCGAGCGAGAGAGAGAGAGAGAGAGAGAGAAATTGATTCGGCCAATCACAATGCACTGGGTCAGCTGGCCAATCAGAGCA
>NW_015549623.1:0-859 GCF_001515605.1 Sinocyclocheilus anshuiensis | reverse complement strand
ATCTATACGTGACCATCACATGACTCTTAACCACAGCGTGACTTTTATGGACCATAGGACTTTCTCTGTCCCCCACCCCCCCCCTTTTTCCTACTTTCCAGAAAAGCGTGCGTTTCTCCTGTCACAGACAAAGAAACAGAACTTACACAGACAATTCAAAAGACAATCATTTACATAGGACTTCTGTCTTTTAATCTACTTTCCAGAAAAGCGCGCGTTTCTCCTTTCACAGACAAAGAAACAGAACTTACACAGACAATTTAAAAGACAATCATTTAAAATCATTTAAAGTATCGGAGCAATATACTCCCAAATAATATGCTTTCTGTTTGATGTGTTATTGAAACCATGATATTTTAATCTTTGCCTTATAACTTTTCCTTTTAGTAGATACGATTATTAATGTGTATGCAAAATACCTGTTATTTGATGTTGAACGAAAGCTTGTTTTATTCCCACGACACTGAAATTAGTAAAAAGCTTATTTTGAACAGTGTGTGTTGTACAACACTTTATAGAAGTATTAACAAACTCTTCGCAGAGATATTTCCCCACAAGATAAATTGAAGCATCAGGTTAATGTATGCACGCTCCTCCTTGCAACAAGTCGATTGGAAGATCGCGCCGTGGTGATTGGAACAACGACCTGTGAGATGGACCAAAAGTCAGCCTGCTTAAAAATGGACACAAAGCCCTCGTGGCTCGCTCGCTCTCTCTCTCTCTAGAACTGTGGCTTTTCGCCCTGGTGACCGCGCGACAAAGCTCTCCCATGCCGTAACATCACGAGCAAGACTCCAAAACTCAAACACTTCAATTGAAACTTCATGATTGCCAGAGATCTTCAAAAGCCTAAAGTCTT
>NW_015549622.1:4268-9911 GCF_001515605.1 Sinocyclocheilus anshuiensis | reverse complement strand
GGGAACTGACTAAAGGGAAAAAACAAAAAAACAAAAAAAACCAACCCTGCTCCATGACACGCTTTACTTCCGTTTTACATTCCTCAGTTCTTATTGAAGCCTTATGGGAGTGTTGCAACTCTGTTCTCAATGGCTCTGCTCTGTTGAGAACGTAAGCTCCGCCCCTCACTTCCGGTCCTGTGGCTGCGGTTCTGAAACTGCAGTTCTGGGGGTTCGGTCCAAGATGGCGCAGAGGAAAGTCGTGTTGTGAGTGGCGTCGTTTCCTTTTGTGTAAAATTGTAGCACTCGGTTACTCAAAATTTAACTCGTAGGTGCTGAAAGACTTTCTAATAAATGTTTTGCTAAATCGGATTAAAAAAAAAAGATAAGTATCTACTCCCAAGTGATTTTTATTGGTGAGAACTGGAAGTTTAGGCGAACTGACCGTGATCGTGGATGAGCTCATTTCTTGGAAAGAAAGATGAAGGCAAGTCTCGGAAATTCGAGGGAGAAGCTACAGAAACCCACGCCAATGGAAACTGAGGGGGAAGGGATTAAACGGATCTACGACTATGTGAAACATCCCACCGTCGAGCCTGGAAAACAGTCAGGAGAGACTCCGGTGAACAGTCCAGCAAAAAAAGCAATAAGTGAAGTGATGAAGTGAAGTGATGTGACATGTGGGCAAGTATGGTGACCCATACTTGGAATTAGTGCTCTGCATTTATCCCATCCAAAGTGCACACACACAGCAGTGAACACACACACACCGTGAACACACACCCGGAGCAGTGGGCAGCCATTTATGCTGCGGCGCCCGGGGAGCAGTTGGGGGTTCGGTGCCTTGCTCAAGGGCACCTCAGTCGTGGTATTGAAGGTGGAAGAGAGCGCTGTACATTCACTCCCCCCACCTACAATCCCTGCCGGTACGAGACTCGAACCCGCAACCTTTGGGTTACGAGTCCGACTCTCTAACCATTAGGCCACGACTTCCCCTATTAGGCCACGACTTCCCCTTTAGGCCATGACTTCCCCAATAAGAGTGGAAACACCCGAAACAGTCTCTAACAACACCCTTCTAGATGCAATCAACAAAATCGGAGAAACACAACAGTCATTTCTAGAGAAATTAGTGTCTGTTGAGAGCGCTGTGAAAGAAATCAAAGAACAAGTGAGTAGGATAAACGGCAGATTGGACATGGCGGAGGAGAAAATATCAGCGATAACTGCGGAGAATAAGATGCTGCGAAACAGGGTGAATGAACTTGAATCCTATCAAAGACGCTGGAATTTGAAAATTTCAGGAATCCCGGAACAGGATGACGAGAATGTCAAGATGACAGTAATTGATCTTCTATCACGCAGCTCTCCTACTATTGCGGATACTCTGCAAAAATCGGTGGATGTTGCTCACCGCTTGGGTCCCAGACCAAAAAAAGGTTTAGGTTCCTCACAACCTCACCGTATCATCATGCAATTCTTGGCACACATGACACGAGACCGCATTTGGATCGACGGCAAAAACTCTGAGGTTCTCAAACAAAAGAACATTAAAATCACTGAGGATCTTACACAATATGTCAAAGATGCAAGAGCCAAGCTATGGCCTCTGGTGGAGGATGCCAGACGGCAAAAGAAAATCACTGGATTCAAAGGGCCCTTTGCCATCATAGAGGGTAAAAGAATTTCAGTAGATGACCTAAACTAAGGTGATAACTAACCTCTTCTTGTGAAATCGCTCTTCTGTAAAGTTTACTAAAAGACATGTGATTTTTGTTTTGTGAATGTTGAAGCAGAGTTATTAATTTGTAATTTTGTTTCACTTTAGTTGTAATTAGTGGGTTGTCCACTAAAATGAAGGGGTTAAAAAATAAATGAGGGGGAAAGTTAATATTGGTAGATTATATTTATACACCATAGACATCACCATCGATGAGTACCGTTTTTGTTAAGAGTTTGCACTTGTTTAACAGACCATTCTATTCTTTTGACTTTTGAATCTGTCATTTTTTTCAATTAATGTTCGAGGGATTCGAGATATTACTAAGAGAAAAGCTTTATTTTTATTTTGTCATTCTTTAAAAAAGAACATTTACTTTCTTCAAGAAACATACTCAAGTAACACAGATGAAAGATTTTGGCAAGTCCTTTTCAGTCATTGTACTAATTACTCTGGTGGTGTAGCTATTCTTTTTGAAAGAAATTTTAAAGGGAAAATTCTGGAATCTCATTTTTCCGTTGAGGGTAGATGGATTGTAACGGTGATAGAGTTTGATGATTTTTTGTTTATTCTACGAAATGTGTATGCTTACAATAATTCTGCTGCAAGTAATGCCCTTTTGCAAGAACTATGATATAAGATCTCACAGTTAAAAGGTAAATTCCCATCAGCTTTTTTGATTACGGGTGGTGATTTCAATGAGGCTCCTAACAATAATATGGACAGGTTTCCCTCAAGGACCACTGATCATATTATTAACCCTGTCATTACTGATTTTTGCAATAATTTATCACTGTTGGATTCTTGATAAAGGTTTCTTCACCCTTCTTCATTTGATTCATTCACCTGGTTCAAACCTGATGTCTAAAAAGTCTCGAATAGATCTTTGGTTGATTTCAGAATGTCTATCTCCATTCATCTCTTCTGAAATCTCTCCGGCTCCTTTGATAGACCATGCTGGAATTTCTTTGCTCCTTTCAAATGCTAAAAAGACAAATAATAGAAATTCAGGATATTGGAAACTGAATTGTTTTTTTTTAGATCAAGACCCGTATATTGTGGCAATACAAGATATCATTAAAAAATACAAAAATATGACAGATATATCTACATCCTTAAAACGGGAACTATTAAAAAACGAGTGCAGAAGCTATTCAATTAAATATGGAAAAGAACAGGCTAAAAAGAGAGTACAAATTCATAATAATACATTAAGCAAAATGAATGACCTTCTCAAAAAAACATTGCTTAATGAAGAGGAATTAATAAATCTTCATGATTTACAAGAGAATCTTGATAAACTCTTCATAGAAAGAGCAAGAGGAGCCTTTATAAGATCAAGAGCCAAATGGCTTGAATATGGTGAAAAAAATTCCAATAATATTTTAATTTAGAGAAAAATCGTGGTCTCTCAAAAAAAATCCAAAATCTTTTTGTAAACAACACTCTTACTTCTGGACTGTCAAGGAATCAACACAGACAAGAGTGAAATACTTACTGTTCATGACTAACAAAACCGTTATCAGTGGAATTAAGGTCAAGCAGTCAGTGAAATATCTCGGAATAACAATTAAAAAATCAGTGAAGGAAAGACTGGACAACAACTTTACCCCTAAACTACAGAAAACAAAAAACATTTTTAACAGATGGCTTCAAAGAGACTTAACTATACAAGGAAGGACATTGCTTTCAAAAGTGGAAGGAATCTCAAGAATGGTTTTAATCTCAATATTGTTATATGTGGACAAAAAAACAGCAACGTCAATTGACTCTCTCTTGTTCAAATTTATTTGGAAAAACAAAACTGAATACATCAAAAGGAAAACAATGATTAGGGACCAGGCTGAAGGAGGCTTTAATGCTATTGATTTCACATCAAGTTTAAAATCAATTGGGTCAAACAATGTATGATTGGAGGAAATGCTCCCTGGTTTTTCATTCCAAACTTATTATTTAACCGTTGTGGTGGCTTAAAGTTTTTGCTAAGTTGTAATTTTAACTGTAATAAGTTACCAATCCAATTATCAGATTTTCACAAGCAAGCACTGGAAACTGGCTTTTAAACACAATTTTTCACCTCACAAATGCATGGAATAATCAATATATCCTGTATAAAAACAGGACGATATTTAATAAAGAATGTGTAGAAAAAATATAATCTTTATTTCAAAATTTATAAACACGGATGGGACTCTGATTAGTTATGAAAAATTCAGTAAGGAAAACAGTATTAATATTACTCGTAGAGAATTTTTGAGAATAATCAATGGCATTTCGCCTAAACTTCTACAGCTTATTAAATCATCCTTACAATACTCTCCTTTAAAGGAAGACATTCCTCGATTAATGATAGGGGGTATTGACTTGTTAGATAAAAAATGCAATAATATTCATATAAGAAGAACATTACTCTCTATAAGTAGTATTGCCCCTAAAGCAATATCTTCATGGAAACGGATTTATCCTTCTTTATCTTTGTGTAACATATGGTCTGTTCATAATAAGTTTGTGATACCAAACAAAGTTAAAGAAATCCACCTTAAAATCCTTCATAATTTTTACCCCTGCAAGTTATTTTTTATCTAAATGTATGGATATTCACCCAGAATGCTCTTTTTGTGGATCTGAAAATGAATCAGTGCTTCATTTGGGTAACACTTTATTTCGATAGTCCACTTTGGACATTCTATTAACAGTAAGTAACTTTGTAAAACATACCAGATTTTAAATAAGGTTTTGAATCATCTGTGAATTGAGATATAATGTTTAGATGAGCTTTCCTACCCCCTACTTGAGTCAAAAAGAAAAGTAAAAAAAAAAATAAAACATTTCTTTTCTTTTCTTTATATTATTATTTTTCTTTGTATTATTATTATTTAGTTTTTGATATAATTGTTATTGTATTTTATTTTTATTTATGTTGTTTTATCTTGATACTTGCTTCTTTTTATCTTGTTATTATTCTAAATCCCTCGTAACAGGTTGTTTGTTCTTGATCACTGCTAAAGGCTAATTTTCATTGGAATATTACAATATGTTTTCAAATGTCAAATGTTACTGGCAAAATGTTAATAAAAAAAAGAAAAAAGAAACGGCAGTTCTAAAACTGCTGGTGCTGCGGGTCTGCAGCTGGATACTATTGGCTATTTTGATCAAATTATAGGTAGGTGATCGATTTGCATGAATAAGCAAAACTGCTGCTGCGGTAGAGCGGTTACAACAGTACACAAATGTGTAAAACAGAGGAATAAATGCAAAAATAAATTTGTAGAAGTCTTTAGACGCGCTGTTTCTCAGTGTCCTCAAAAACTGCTTTTCATTACAACATGTCCTTGCCCGAGTTATTAGCAAGATTAAATTATGAATGTCCCGCGGCCGCGCATTTCCCTTGCTGTTTTCCGTTTCATGTAAAAGTTTAAAATCAGTTCGTCACAGTGAAATCCATGTAGCCTACTTATTTATCAGCTTTTTGGATCGATTGCATAGCGCCGGACTTTTTAAACGGCTCTCACGAGTGGAATAACAAAAAAATGTGAAAATGGAAGGTAAGTCCATTACATTTTCTTAAAGGGGTCATATGATGAGATTGAAATTTTTCCTTTCTTTTTGGAGTGTTACAAGCTCTTGGTGCATAAAGAAGATCTGTAAAGTTGCAAAGACTAAAGTCTCAAATCCAAAGAGATATTCTTTATAGAAGTTAAGACTTGTCCACACCCTCCTAAAACGCCTCGTTTAAACACGCCCCCACATGTCTACATGACTGTGTGGGAAGATTTGCATAAAACCACCCACGCAATGTTCACGCAAAGAAAGTAGGCGTAACTTTTATTCTCGCTGTAGTATTGTTGATGCCGCCGCCATGTTGTGGAGACACTGTGTGTTTCGTTGGGAAAGCGAAACTACTTTGTTTGGCCTTCCAAAAGAGGACGATATCTGCTTCATCA
>NW_015549622.1:1269-1494 GCF_001515605.1 Sinocyclocheilus anshuiensis | reverse complement strand
GAATATCTCTTTGGTTTTGAGACTTTAGTCTTTGCAACTTCAGGGATCTTATCTATGCACAATCAGCTTGTAACTCTCCAAAGAGAAAGGAAACTTGAAATCGCATCATATGACCCCTTTAAGGATCGATCTGCCCATCCCTATCCCTCTCTCGCTGCGTGTGTGAAACAAAGCTACGGCGAGTCGTGCGCCTTCACACTAGAGTTTACGGTACGTTGTGCGTTG
>NW_015549622.1:0-351 GCF_001515605.1 Sinocyclocheilus anshuiensis | reverse complement strand
GACGCATTTCAGAAAGGCGGGGCATAGAGGAGAAACAATAATGTACAGTATGTAGAAAATAATGTTTTTTTTTAATTAAAACGCACATAAACATTGCATTACACCAAATACACAAAATAATGTTATTTTTAGCAAAGTCATATGACCCCTTTAAATAAAACTGACAGACTATGTACTACATACTACGTACATGGTGCTATAGCCGATGTCCGGACTAACATGTTTTTTTTTTTTTCCTCTAGGTGTATAAAAGTTGTGAAATATTTGCCTACTGTGGTATTAACTCTGGTGCTGCAGTGTGTCGCTGCTCCTCAATGTTAAAATATTTGAAACCAATCAGATCAAAGTAGG
>NW_015549621.1:681555-681915 GCF_001515605.1 Sinocyclocheilus anshuiensis | reverse complement strand
ACAGCCCTGAAGCCGGCATGCCCTCGCACACTGCTCCCCATCCGCAAGTCGACGCGTCCGTCATGACCACGACACGTGACGTCATCAAGCCCAGGGGAACCTCCCAGCTGAGGAGATCTTTGCGCCACGGCCTCAGGGCTTCGATGCGCAAACGGTCCAAAGTCCACGCCGTCCAAGGGGCTCGAGATTTCAGCCATAACTGCAGCGGACGCATGTGTAGTAAACCCAGATGACATACTGATGCCGCTGCCATGAGTCCCAGCAGCCTCTGACATTACTTCAAGTGATCAGAGCTGCCCAGTCTGAAATGGTGCAGGGAAGACAAAATGGCAGCCGAGCACTCCCGAGAGAGGCAAGAGC
>NW_015549621.1:680615-681148 GCF_001515605.1 Sinocyclocheilus anshuiensis | reverse complement strand
TAGAGTCTGCACTACGGTGTTGAACCGGGGTGGTCTGCGTCTGAATTCAAGGGCGTACCCACGCTCTATCACACCGAGTAACTAGCGCGAGATTCCCGGAATAGTTTTCCCGGAATAGTAAGCTCAGGGACTGACATAGCGGTTTTAAGCGGTCGTTGGATGCGCCGGCGAGTGCTGCGCGGCTATACACTGCGATGAACCGTGCGCCAAAGAAGACCTCGATCTCGCGGTCTGCTGCTGGAAAGCGCGCCTCGGCATAACGAGGCTCATTGCTTTTGAACCGGTGTGGGCGGCGGCATCTGCGCCTGTCACTACAGACTGTGAATGGCTATACGACCTAGTTGAACACCACTTCGTAGGGGTGTGAACAACTGACATAATAGTCCAGCGAAATCTGGAAGGCTGATAAGATGCGTGCCTGGGCATCAGGTGATTCCTCGCCTTCGCGCGCTTTTCCAAGCAGGGGCATCAGGAGACTCCTTGCCGCTTTACTGCTGGTGAGGGGGTAAGCGACTGAATCGCTTGTCACAGCA
>NW_015549621.1:673852-680016 GCF_001515605.1 Sinocyclocheilus anshuiensis | reverse complement strand
CGGTAGTTACACTCTCGAGACTTATTCGCAATCACAAAAGTACATTATTTCCGCGTGCTTTAAAGCCTTGCCGGTTAAACGTTTTATTCGCGTGCTGTTCTAACATGTGCTTATTCAGAACTCGTACACCCGAAGCGTCCGTACACTAAAAGTCCGGTCAAACAGCACCTGATTACTTAATTATCTTAATTATCGTCTGATTGCTGTCAAAAACACACAAGGTTTACATATAAAAACAGTTAATTATGTCTAAAGTGAAAGTAAACAGATGAGAGAAAAACAGATACATGCAGCTTTTAAAGGGACAGTACTAAACATGCTGCCGATTATCATTAAAGGGATACATAACTGATTACTTAATTATCTTAATTATCGTCTGATTGCTGTCAAAAACACACAAGGTTTACATATAAAAACAGTTAATTATGTCTAAAGTGAAAGTAAACAGATGAGAGAAAAACAGATACGTGCAGCTTTTAAAGGGACAGTACTAAACATGCTGCCGATTATCATTAAAGGGATACATAAAAAAAATTAAATTCTGTCATTATTTACTCAGTCATGTTGTACCAAACATGTATTCATTTGTATTTATTCTTGTGCGGAACACAAAAGAAGATATTTTGAAGAATGTGGGTAACCAAACAGTTGCTGGTCCCCACTGACTTAAATAGTAGGGGGACAAAAATATGAAAGTCACTGGGGGACCAGCAACTGTTTAGTTTCCCACATTCTTCAAAATAACTTTTTATGTTCAACAGAAGAAAGAAACTCATTGAGGTTTAAAACAACTTGAGAGTGAGTAAATTATGACACAATTTTGATTTTTGGGTGATCTATTCCTTTAATGTTAATAGAATAAAACACAAAGAGAAAAATAACTCACTGCTCTTGACTGAAGAACTTTAATACAGTTGCTAAAGTTCAGCAGTAATAAAATAACTTGAAATTTTCAACAACTTTTCACTTCATATCTTTTTGCACCAAATAGTATCGATAACAGTATCGATACCCATCCCTACTGGTAGTGTATGATCCTCAGTCATGTAGTGTATGATGCCCAGTTTTCCTTTGTCACTATTTATGAGATATCACAAACCTAGCACAAACTATAACAAGCGGTTCATAATGTGTTATGTATAATTAATTATTTGGACATTTAACTCCTCTTCCTTTTGTATTCACAGCTTGATGACAAATGTGGTAATGGCCAGTTTCAATAAGGATGTAATGCAATGTCAGATTGACATTGACATCTGACGTCAACCCGAATTTCATTTTCAACCAAAATACAACGTCTGTCCAACGTTGGGGATTGACGTCAATCTAACGTTAGGTTCTGACGTCAACCTGATTTTCATTTTCAACCAAATTACAACATCTCTCCAACGTTGGGGTCCAACGTCAACCTGACGTTACATTGACATCTGGTGCCTGCTGGGATAGTTGCTGTGGTAATAACAACTATACTAATAGGAACTATTTCATAAATAGTTATAAAATTACTTTACCCAATACTGTACTAAGTTTTCTACTATAGGGTATATTATACTACAATACTATAATATTATAATATTATTATTATACTACTATAATATTGTACTACTACAGTTTACTGTAGTAAAAACTGAAGTATACTACAGTATTTATTACAGTTTATCAGTTCACTGTAGTTAAGACTACAGTATACTACTCTCGGATAAGCCAGTGGGAGAGCATTCATTAAAAAGTGTTGTAAATACTATAATATATACAGTATAATAAACTTCACTATAGTATGGTTCAAATACACTACAGTATTTATTATAAATTATAGTATGTTTTCATGTGGGGTGGCGTAATGCATTAAAACGTGTTTTAAAAAGACCAAACATAGTAAACATTTTTGATAAAGCATTCTATTTAAGACAAGCAGGTTATGGGAGGAAAACGCATAATTAAACGTGTTGCTTTTGGGTTCTGACGTCACTCCGATTTTCATTTTCAACCAAAATACAACGTCTGTCCAACGTTGGGGATTGACGTCAATTTGACGATGGGTTCTGACGTCAATCTGACATTGGGTTTTGACGTCAATCTGACGTTGGGTTCTGACATCAACCCGATTTTCATTTTCAACCAAAATGCAATCTGTCCAACGTTGAAGATTGGCATCAATCTGATATTGGGTTCTGACGTCAACCCGATTTTCATTTTCAACCAAAATACAACGTCTGTCCAACGTTGGGGATTGACATCAATCTGACGATGGGATCTGACGTAAATCTGACGTTAGGTTCTGACGTCAACCCGATTTTCATTTTCAACCAAAATGCAACGTCTGTCCAACGTTGGAGATTGACGTCAATTTGGCGATGGGTTCTGACATCAATCTGACGTTGGGTTTTGACGTCAACCCGATTTTCATTTTCAACCAAAATGCAACGTCTGTCCAACGTTGGAGATTGAAGTCAATTTGACGATGGGTTCTGACGTCAATCTGTCGTTGGGTTTTGACGTCAATCTGACGCTGGGTTCTGACGTCAACCCGATTTTCATTTTCAACGAAAATGCAACGTCTGTCCAACATTGGAGATTGACGTCAATCTGACGCTGGGTTCTGACGTCAACCCGATTTTCATTTTCAACGAAAATGCAACGTCTGTCCAACATTGGAGATTGACGTCAATCTGACGCTGGGTTCTGACGTCAACCCGATTTTCATTTTCAACGAAAATGCAACGTCTGTCCAACATTGGAGATTGACGTCAATCTGACGCTGGGTTCTGACGTCAACCCGATTTTCATTTTCAACGAAAATGCAACGTCTGTCCAACATTGGAGATTGACGTCAATCTGACGCTGGGTTCTGACGTCAACCCGATTTTCATTTTCAACGAAAATGCAACGTCTGTCCAACATTGGAGATTGACGTCAATCTGACGCTGGGTTCTGACGTCAACCCGATTTTCATTTTCAACGAAAATGCAACGTCTGTCCAACATTGGAGATTGACGTCAATCTGACGCTGGGTTCTGACGTCAACCCGATTTTCATTTTCAACGAAAATGCAACGTCTGTCCAACATTGGAGATTGACGTCAATCTGACGCTGGGTTCTGACGTCAACCCGATTTTCATTTTCAACGAAAATGCAACGTCTGTCCAACATTGGAGATTGACGTCAATCTGACGCTGGGTTCTGACGTCAACCCGATTTTCATTTTCAACGAAAATGCAACGTCTGTCCAACATTGGAGATTGACGTCAATCTGACGCTGGGTTCTGACGTCAACCCGATTTTCATTTTCAACGAAAATGCAACGTCTGTCCAACATTGGAGATTGACGTCAATCTGACGCTGGGTTCTGACGTCAACCCGATTTTCATTTTCAACGAAAATGCAACGTCTGTCCAACATTGGAGATTGACGTCAATCTGACGCTGGGTTCTGACGTCAACCCGATTTTCATTTTCAACGAAAATGCAACGTCTGTCCAACATTGGAGATTGACGTCAATCTGACGCTGGGTTCTGACGTCAACCCGATTTTCATTTTCAACGAAAATGCAACGTCTGTCCAACATTGGAGATTGACGTCAATCTGACGCTGGGTTCTGACGTCAACCCGATTTTCATTTTCAACGAAAATGCAACGTCTGTCCAACATTGGAGATTGACGTCAATCTGACGCTGGGTTCTGACGTCAACCCGATTTTCATTTTCAACGAAAATGCAACGTCTGTCCAACATTGGAGATTGACGTCAATCTGACGTTGGGATTTGACGTCAATCTGACATTGGGTTCTGATGTCAATCTTACGTTGCGTTCTGACGTCAATCTGATGTTGGGTTCTGACATCAATCTGACGTTGGGATTTGACGTCAATCTGACGTTGGGTTCCGACGTCAACCTGATTTTCATTTTCAAACGAAATGAAACGTCTGTCCAACATTGGGGATTGATGTCAATTTACGATTGGTTCTGACGTCAATCTGACGTTGGGTTCTGACGTCAAACCGATTTTCATCTTCAACCAAAATGCAACGTCTGTCCAACATTGGAGATTGACGTCAATCTGACGATGGGTTCTGACGTCAATCTGACGTTGGGTTCTGACGTCAACCCGATTTTCATTTTCAACCAAAATACAACGTCTGTCCAACGTTGGAGATTGACGTCAATCTGAAGTTGGGTTCTGACGTCAATCTGTCGTTGGGTTTTGACGTCAATCTGACGTTGGGTTCTGACGTCAACCCGATTTTCATTTTCAACCAAAATACAACGTCTGTCCAACGTTGGAGATTGACGTCAATCTGAAGTTGGGTTCTGACGTCAATCTGTCGTTGGGTTTTGACGTCAATCTGACGTTGGGTTCTGACATCAACCTGACTTTCATTTTCAACCAAAATGCAACGTCTGTCCAACATTGGAGATTGACGTCAATCTGACGTTGGGTTCTGACGTCAACCCGCTTTTAATTTTCAACCAAAATGCAACGTCTGTTCAACATTGGAGATTGACGTCAATTTGGCGATGGGTTCTGACATCAACCCGATTTTCATTTTCAACCAAAATACAACGTCTGTCCAACGTTGGAGGGTTTTGACGTCAACCCGATTTTCATTTTCAACCAAAATGCAACGTCTGTCCAACATTGGATTCTGACGTCAATCTGACGTTGGGTTCTGACGTCAATCTGACGTTGGGTTCTGACGTCAATATGACGTTGGGTTCTGACGTCAATCTGACGTTGGATTCTGACGTCAATCTTACGTTGCGTTCTGACGTCAATCTGACGTTGGGTTCTGACGTCAATCTGACGTTGGGTTCTGACGTCAATCTGACGTTGGGTTCTGACGTCAATCTGACGTTGGGTTCTGACGTCAATCTGACGTTGGGTTCTGACGTCAATCTGACGTTGGGTTCTGACGTCAATCTGACGTTGGGTTCTGACGTCAATCTGACGTTGGGTTCTGACGTCAATCTGACGTTGGGTTCTGACGTCAATCTGACGTTGGGTTCTGACGTCAATCTGACGTTGGGTTTTGACGATAATATGACGTTGGGTTCTGACGTCAATCTGACGTTGGGTTCTGACGTCAATCTGACGTTGGGTTTTGATGATAATCTGACGCTGGGTTCTGACGTCAATCTTATGTTGCGTTCTGACGTCAATCTGACGTTGGGTTCTGACGTCAATCTGACGTTGGGTTTTGACGATAATCTGACGTTGGGTTCTGACGTCAATCTGACGTTGGGTTTTGACGATAATCTGACGTTGGGTTCTGACGTCAATCTGACGTTGGGTTTTGACGATAATCTGACGTTGGGTTCTGACGTCAAACTGACGTTGGGTTTTGACGATCATCTGACGTTGGGGTTTGGTTGGGGTTTTTTGACGACAATCTGACATTGGGTTTTGACGACAATCTGACGTTGGGTTCTGACATCAATCTGACGTTGGGTTCTGACGTCAAACTGACGTTGGGTTTTGACGATCATCTGACGTTACTATAGTTTGGTTCAAAAACACTACAGTATTTATTATAAATTATTGTATGTTTTCATGTGGGGTGGCGTAATGCATTAAAACGTGTTTTAAAAACCCAAACATAGTAAACATTTTTGATAAAGCATTCTATTTAAGACAAGCAGGTTATGGGAGGAAAACGCATAATTAAACGTGTTGCTTTTGGGTTCTGACGTCAACCCGATTTTCATTTTCAACCAAAATACAACGCCTGTCCAACGTTGGAGATTGACGTCAATCTGATGTTGGGTTTTGACGTCAAACCGATTATCATTTTCAACCAAAATACAACGTCTGTCCAACATTAGGGATTGACGTTAATTTGACGACGGTTTCTGACGTCAACCCGATTTTCATTTTCAACAAAAATACAACGTCTGTCCAACGTTGGAGATTGACATCAATCTGACGTTGGGTTCTGACGTCAATCCAATTTTCATTTTAGTTTTCAACCAAAATGCAACGTCGGTCCAACGTTTGGAGATTGACGTCAATTTTACGATGGGTTCTGATATCAATCTGACGTTAGGTTCTGACGTCAACCCGATTTTCATCTTCAACCAAAATGCAACGTCTGTCCAACATTGGAGATTGACGTCAATCTGACGATGGGTTCTGACGTCAACCCGATTTTCATTTTCAACCAAAATAC
>NW_015549621.1:670708-672880 GCF_001515605.1 Sinocyclocheilus anshuiensis | reverse complement strand
TGACGTCAACCCGATTTTCATTTTCAACCAAAATGCAACGTCTGTCCAACGTTGGAGATTGAAGTCAATTTGACGATGGGTTCTGACGTCAACCCGATTTTCATTTTCAACCAAAATGCAACGTCTGTCCAACGTTGGAGATTGAAGTCAATTTGACGATGGGTTCTGACGTCAACCCGATTTTCATTTTCAACCAAAATGCAACGTCTGTCCAACGTTGGAGATTGAAGTCAATTTGACGATGGGTTCTGACGTCAACCCGATTTTCATTTTCAACCAAAATGCAACGTCTGTCCAACGTTGGAGATTGAAGTCAATTTGACGTTGGGTTACCCGATTTTCCCGATTTTCATTTTCAACCAAAATACGTCTGTCCAACGTTGGGGATTGACATCAATTTGTCTGACGTAACTGACGTAAATCTGACGTTGGGTTTTGACGTCAATCTTACTACTATAGTTTGGTTCAAAAACACTACAGTATTTATTATAAATTATTGTATGTTTTCATGTGGGGTGGCGTAATGCATTAAAACGTGTTTTAAAAACCCAAACATAGTAAACATTTTTGATAAAGCATTCTATTTAAGACAAGCAGGTTATGGGAGGAAAACGCATAATTAAACGTGTTGTTTCTGACTTCTGACGTCAACCCGATTTTCATTTTCAACCAAAATACAACGTCTGTCCAACGTTGGAGTCAATCTGACTCTGACGTTGGGTTCTGACGTCAATCTGACGTTGGGTTTTGACGATAATCTGACGTTGGGTTTTCACGTCAATCTGACGTTGGGTTTTCACGTCAATCTGACGTTGGGTTCTGACGTCAATCTGACGTTGGGTTCTGACGTCAATCTGACGTTGGGTTTTGACGATAATATGACGTTGGGTTCAGGCGTCAATCTGACGTTGGGTTCTGACGTCAATCTTACGTTGCGTTCTGACGTCAATATGACTTTGGGTTCTGACGTCAATCTGACGTTGGGTTCTGACGTCAATCTGACGTTGGGTTTTGACGATAATCTGATGTTGGGATCTGACGTCAATCTGACGTTGGGTTCTGACGTCAATCTGACGTTGGACGTCGGGTTTTGACGTCAATCTGACGTTGGGTTCTGACGTCAACCCGATTTTCATCTTCAACCAAAATGCAACGTCTGTCCAACGTTGGGGATTGATGTCAATTTACGATGGGTTCTGACGTCAACGTGACGTTGGGTTCTGACGTCAACCCGATTTTCATCTTCAACCAAAATGCAACGTCTGTCCAACATTGGAGATTGACGTCAATCTGACGTTGGGTTCTGACGTCAATCTGACGTTGGGTTCTGACGTCAATCTGACGTTGGGTTCTGACGTCAATCTAACATTGGGTATTGACGATAATATGACGTTGGGTTCTGACGTCAATCTGACGTTGGGTTCTGACGTCAATCTGACGTCAGTCTGACGTTGGGTTTTGACAATAATCTGACATTGGGTTCTGACGTCAATCTTATGTTGGGTTCTGACGTCAATCTGACGTTGGGTTCTGACGTCAATCTGACGTTGGGTTCTGACGACAATCTGACGTTGGGTTCTGACGTCAATCTGACGTTGGGTTCTGACGTCAATCCGACGTTGGGTTTTGACGTCAATCTGACGTTGGGATTTGACGTCATTCTGACGTTGGGTTCTGACGTCAACCTGATTTTCATTTTCAAACAAAATGAAACGTCTGTCCAACATTGGGGATTGATGTCAATTTACGATGGGTTCTGACGTCAATCTGACGTTGGGTTCTGACGTCAACCCGATTTTCATCTTCAACCAAAATGCAACGTCTGTCCAACATTGGAGATTGAAGTCAATCTGACGATGGGTTCTGACGTCAACCCGATTTTCATTTTCAACCAAAATGCAACGTCTGTCCAACATTGGAGATTGACGTCAATCTGACGATGGGTTCTGACGTCAATCTGACGTTGGGTTCTGACGTCAACCCGATTTTCATTTCCAACCAAATTACAACATGTGTCCAACATTGGGGATTGACTTCAATCTGACGATGGGTTCTGACGTCAACCCGATTTTCATTTCCAACCAAAATGCAACGTCTGTCCAACGTTGGAGATTGAAGTCAATTTGACGATGGGTTCTGACGTCAACCCGATTTTCATTTTCAACCAAAATA
>NW_015549621.1:666396-669546 GCF_001515605.1 Sinocyclocheilus anshuiensis | reverse complement strand
AATACAGACAGCATGTTACATGTCCCACCAGAGACAGTAATATACTGGACCATTGTTACTCCACAATAAAGGATGCATATCGCTCGGTCCCCAGAGTAGCTGTAGGACTCTCTGACCACTGCCTGGTTCATCTTATACCGACTTACAGGCATAAACTTAAATCTGCTAAACCTGTAGTAAAGTCTGTAAAGAGATGGACCAACGAAACAGAGCAGGCATTGCAAGCCTGTTTCGACTGCACTGATTGGAGTGTTTTTGAAGCAGCCACCAACGATCTGGACGAGCTCGCGGAATCTGTAACATCATATATCAGTTTCTGTGAAGACATGTGCATCCCTACCAGGACTCATTTAACATTCAATAATGATAAGCCATGGTTTACAGCAAAACTTCGTCATCTTCGTCAGGCCAAAGAGGACGCCTACAAAAGGGGGGACAGAGTCTTGTACAATCAGGCCAGAAACACACTGAATAAGGAGATTAGAGTGGCCAAGAGGAACTACGCTAAAAAGCTAGAACACCAGTTGTCAATGACCCTGCATCAGTTTGGAAAGGCCTGAAAGACATTATCAACTACAAGACACCACCCCCCAGCACTGAGGCCAATCAACAACTTGCTGAAGACCTGAATGAGTTTTACTGTAGATTTGAAACTCCCAGTCTAACACCCCACACCCGCTCTGAACATCTCTCCACGCAACCATTTTTTTTCTCTGCGCTTTTTTATGATGATGTGTTTTATTTGTGTTTTAAGTCAAGGAGCTTTATCACTGTTTGTGTATGATCGACAAGCACTCTTGAACATTAAAGATATAGTTAAACTCCAAAACGGAACCCAACAAGGATCATATTATGCTCCCCCGCCCTTACTTGCATCGATACCTGCATATCTTCGCCGTATGCCACTTGCTCTACCTGGGCGGAGACGTCGAAGGCGGCGCGGAAAGCGAGGTGGTGTGGACGCCAAACTCAAACTGATTTCGAGGGCTCAGCGGGAGCTGCAATCTTCCACTCGAGAAACTGCTGGAAATCGGAACATTTGCGGGCGTTCCCTGGAACCATCGTATGGGTGGAATGTTCCCGTCCTATCGGATCTGTCAGCTCAGCCTTTCCTGTATTGGCCGCCCCGTATTCGCCGCGGCGGTGTGGATTTACAACACCTACGTTCATTTCGTCGTGCACCAAAAGTCAACGATGAACCTGTGAAGTTGAAAATTGCCCTGATAACCGCCAGATCGGTGGGTAATAAGACTTTCATTTTGAATGACTTTTTTGCCACACACTGTCTGGATATACTATGCATCACTGAAACCTGGCTGACGACTGGGGACATAAGCCCGCTTTCTGAACTCCTTCCACCCGGGTGTAAGTCCTTTAATTGCCCTCGTACATCAGGTAGGGGAGGTGGCTTGTTGTCTATTTTTAAAGATAATTTTAAGTGTAACACCTTGATGACGGATGGTTTTAACAGTTTCGAATTACAACTGCTGAAACTTGAAATGGAAACTACTGTGGCGATCGCAGTGCTTTATCGTCCTCCGAAAGCCCACAAAGACTTTCTTAATGAATTTGCACATTTTCTTGGGGACATCATATCGAATTTTGATAAAGTGATAATTTTGGGAGATTTTAACATACATGTTTGTTGTCCGGCAACTTCATTTGTTAACGAATTCATTAGCCTTATTGACTCTTTCGATTTAATTCAGTGGGTGAAAGGCCCTACCCATTTACGGGGTCATACACTTGATCTTGTGTTAACGCATGGTGTATCCATTGAAGATATGGAACTGGGCGACTTTGGTATTTCTGACCATAAATCTATCTTGTTCTCTATTCCTTTTAAAGTAGATATGGCTAGCACTGTTAAACCTACGCGTTGGTCTCGTATATTGACACCTAAAACCGGTGGTGATTTTTCAGCAGCGTTCAGTGCGCTTGCCGGAGTTTCCGATGCGCAAATCCAGGATTTGAGTGCAACTGAACAACTTAACTGGTTTAACACTGCTTGCACCAATATTTTAGATAAAGTGGCTCCCTTGAAAGTTAAATATCAAAAACCTAAGTCTGAGCCATGGGTAAATGAGGCTGTTCGGGAGATTAGACGGACGTGTAGAAGAGCAGAAAGGAAATGGAAGAAAGATAAACTACAGGTCTCCTACGAACTACTAAGGGACGCTCTCTCTAAATTTCAAAGGGCTATGAGATCAGCAAAGTCCAAATACTTTGCTGACCTCATCGAAATAAATTGTAATAATCCAAGAACTCTTTTTAAAACTATAAATGCTGTAGTGAATCCTGCAATTAGTTTGACCCGTCAGTGCGAGTCAAAAATTATGTGTGAAAATTTTTGCAATTTTTTGTTAATAAGATAAGAGACATAAGATCGAATATTATGCCTGTAATATCTGATCCAGCTGTGCCTCCTGTATGTCATGCTGTTTTTAATCAATTTACAGTAATTTCTCTCTCGTCGTTGCAGGAAATTGTAAATAAGCTGAAACCCACTGGTTCCTCGCTTGATGTAATTCCTCCTCGCCTTGTCAAACACCTTTTAAATTCGATAGGGCCCAATCTTCTAGCATTTACAAATAAATGTCTAGAAACAGCAATTGTACCTGATTATTTGAAACAGGCCTCTGTCCAACCACTCCTCAAACGGCCAAATTTAGACCCTACAATTTTATCAAATTTTAGACTGTTTCTAAACTGTCATTTATCTCTAAAATATTAGAGAAGGCGGTCTTTCAGCAATTGTACAATTTCTTGACAGAAGGTCCGTGACATCACTCGTAGGTTTCAGAAGAGCATTTTTGAAGCCTAAAGTGGGCGGAGCCGACCGCCACCATCATGGCAGCGATTCACCGCGCGTCACTCCCGGATAATCGAAAATGGGCAAAAAGGTGGGATGTGGGTGAAGCTGGTTGCTGAAACAACGCCTGTCTATGGTGACAGCAGTGCTGCCGTGCAAAGACAAAACACCATAACTTAGTTTTTGGTCGAAATGAGTTATTGATAATTCTGGGACATATGACCTCCATTATCATGTGTATAAGTATCTTGGAGAAAAGCCCGGGAGAAACCAAGGCAGAACACGGTATCATCAGTTACCGCTCTTTGACTTTGTTTTAGATCGCTCAAATTAAGCTA
>NW_015549621.1:654637-665984 GCF_001515605.1 Sinocyclocheilus anshuiensis | reverse complement strand
CGGTAAAAATCAAGTTTGAGATCATTTTCATTAAAACATCTAATTGCCGGATTGCCAGTGTCCTACCCATAATTATTTTTTTTTGGACAAATAAAAATCTTTAAAGCCATTTTTTCTAAGTTTCACAGTCTAGCGAGTTTCACACTGAAATTCAAGTCAAAGGCTGGAGTAGTGAAAATGTTTTTGTAGACTGTAATTACATGTAATCTGATTGAAATGCTGCCATCTGTTGGACACAAGGCTTTATAATCCCGATTATATATATATATATATATATATATATATTATTTATAAGCTATTTTATAAGATATTTGGTAAAGAGTGTTTTCACTTATAACTTCTGGCATGCCAATGAAAACATGTTTTAATATAACAAAAAGAAAGTTTTCCCAGTTGTTCCCAAACAAGATTTTCTTTCAGTCCGATCGAAATTCAGATTTTCTCAGAAAACGTCACTAACACCTTATGTGTACCAGTAGCCCATTTTATGAGAGGTTAAAAGAGCAGCCTTGTGCTGAGCAATGACTTGTTTAGCATATGAAGAGGACATGAGATTCGCACAGTGCAACTAACAACCATGAAGTCTGCAGAGCCACACATTATATTCTTTTAAGATTTTCCCTTTCTGTTCCAATCGGCACTCAATAGTGGGCTTTAGTATTTCAAAGTGATAGACAAAATGCTGCTTCCCTGCTGTATTTTCAAACCACTAAAGCAGTCTATGCCATGCAGTGTTTTGGGGTAATATTAACAGAGACTGAAATAGTGATGAAGGAAATGCTTTCTGCAGATAGGACAGGCTGGTAGAATTGTAAAAGCTGCAGATGCTGTAATTACATATTTGCATAGAATGAGAGGATTTTTTTGTGGTCTTTTTCACTTTGCTTAAGCTTAGTGTCATTAAGTATTTAGATTGTAAAATAAAAACAGCCCCCTGATCATCTCTCACATTTTTTTTTTTTTGTATTATAAACAAAACATATTCCTGTTCCAGACCTTTCTATTTCAAGCACCCTTTTTATACAATGTTTTGATTGTATCCCATGTTGTGAGATATATAAAAAGAAAAGCCTAGCAGTGGGTGGGGTTAAGAGGAGCTGAGTTTTGTCTTTAACAACAGAACAAAATCATTAACTGGGCTGGAGCATAAAAAAGCAGAGGACGTGTAAGAAATATGTTTATATTCTAAGCCAATCATACAAAAACATCTGCTAAGAACATTAACAGGCCTATAATAGGCTAACTGAGCTGAAGATGATGCCTGTCAGGAACATAAAGATATTGAAAAAAACACAAGGCACATCTCTTCACAGCCTAATAATACAATGACATTAATGAGTAGTTTAGAGTCCTTATTAATATTAAAATGTGATGGCAGTGTCTCAACCAGCATATCTATTTCACCTACATAAGCACTTATTGTTCTTCACCCATGTGACTGTCGTGCTGTAGTGCGCATGCTCCGTGAGTGCTGAATGCATAAAGGAAATATCTGGCCAGCAGAATATTTATTATTGCCGTTCGCTCTCTCAGAGCTGCTTTTGTGACGCCCAGTCATCAACTTTAGAGTGTGTAGACAAAAAATTGGCCCAATCTTACCATTGCTAGCTGTGGGTCACGTGAGCTGACAGCAAGGACCCATCTAAGTTCTACAGTGCGCATGCGCAGTCTGTATAGCGCGATTGATGGTCCATCGGCTTGTGTGTGTGTCTGAGCTCCCGGGAACCCGATCAGCTGCACTTCTCTGTGTGCGTTAGTGCAGCTGCAAGTTTTACAGTACGATCGCCGAGGTCGAGGGATATTATTGAAGCTCGTCGTTATAAATATGTCTACAAACAAAGTGAAGAAAGTGAAAATGGCCACCAAATCATGCCCGGAGTGTGACCAACAGGTGAGGTGTTGTTTGATAATGAATGATACATATTTGTGTTTTTATTTTTTATATTTTTTGTCTGAAGTTTTGAATCGCCGGATTGTTATCTTAAGTATGGTGTGTGCTTCAATAAGGTAAAGATATTTATTAGATCTGTGTGAGTTACAAACAACGTTGCTACGTGATGTGAAATATGGATTCCACATTTTTGTCGATTCTAGTGAAGTGATATTGCTGATATTATGTACCTTATCACATAATAAGCCGCCAAATTTTGTTTTCATTTTAGTTTGGCAATGGAAGTGTGTAAGGCTGTAAAGGGATATCCAGCTTACTGCATTGAAACAATTAAATTTCAATGGTTTCATGCAGTCTCTTTAAATATCACGAAAAAAGTGATCTCTGCGATTACAGTGCTTTTAAATGTGCATGAGCTTATCTAAAGGTTCCAGCCTCTTCTAATAATGATAAAATGATATATTACTGCTGGTTTTGACGTATAAACGATGAATTTTCATTGTTTATTTTGCCCTTGAACAAACAGACCTCGCGTCATTGCAGATCATGTCATAAGACTGTATTTTGTGTCGTTGTACCGTGTTTTGGCACATCAGGGTATTGTTTCCTGTTTACTATAGTCAGTGTCCCAGTAAGACGCATCATATTTGTTTTACTCCTCCGTAAATGTGTCATATTGATTCCTCCAGTGTTGTGAAATATTTAGTCAGTCATTGTACGTGAATTTCAGTGTGTAGTGAAGTTCACTGAGCTCTTTCTGTTTCTCTCAGATTCCTGTGGCTTGTAAATCCTGTTCTTGTGGCTACGTCTTCATAAGCCGAAAGCTTCTCAATGCCAAATTAAATGAGAGGTCTCCAGTAATGGGTAAATTGTGCATCATTTATGTGTTTTATGCAAATTAAGCCCCCATATATCCACTCCTATATTATGTTATGCTAAATTATGTACTGTTAAATTATTTATCAAGTGGCCTTTAACAAGATTCAATGTGACTATTGATCTGGAAAGTGACTGCTGCTGAATTGATGTTTAAAATTAATTACAATGGAACCTAATTTCAGATCTTGATCAGCAAACTTTTCTGTCCCACTGAAAATTAACACTTGCTCATTTCATCCCTTTAATATCTACCCATAATGAGTCAGTCATAGTTAGTCCGTGTTTTCTGGCTATACTCATGAGGCATGAGTCATGTTGAAAAAAACTGTTATTTTTGATATACTATCGGTATGTGTTGGACTCTTTGGGCTAATGAATGGAAATAAATAGCAGGCAAGTTTCCAGTCAGCAGGATGCATTGAGAATACTGAGATGAGTGGCGCAGTGATGGCTGTTTGCTTGTGTGAGTAGTGCTAAGAGAGATGGGGGAAGGGCAAACTAATTTCTGTCTGAAAAGCTTGTTCCTGCCGCCTAGCTCTATCCCCCCCCCCCGCGCTCTATCCCCCCCCCGCGCCAGTGTTGTATCAAGAAACTAGTCACAGTATTTGAATTGACTCATTTTTATGATACATCAAGTCATTTATAAAATCTCACAAAGATTACATTATACAAAATAAATTTGTCAAAGTTGAACTGGAAGTTTGTTGTATTTTAATGGGAGGGATTTTTGCAAAGTGATGTCACAAAATGACGTATGTACAAAATTAAAAAAGTGTTATCTAAGTAATAAGAGGCCAGCTTGGGTTGTCATGATCTTGTTAAAATGTGACAACTATGTGGCTTATAGTTACACAGCTTGGGCATATGAGCACATTTCAGTGTGCAGTTTTTTCACAACTAATTGGTGAACTTGTGGTTTAAAATGAATGTTTTTTTACATTCATTTGATTTTTTGCTATTTGGAATTAATATTTAAGCACTAATGTCAGGTTTTAGGTCAGTTATTAGTATTGTATTGTATAACCTAGAAAACAACCTCTCATTGTGTGCATAATAAATGGGCAGATAGTCTCAAGCAGGCTGAAGTTTTATGATTTTTATTTTTCACAGCTCAGCTGGCATGTGCATTGCGTTTTTGTTGTGGCGCAGACTCAGTCTGTGATTGTTACATTGAGTTATGACTGGAATGCTCTGCACAAATGTTCTTTGTTTGAATGTTTTTCAGTGGTGTAATGTGTACATTGATTTCCCCACTTCTCCACTTTCTTACATTTTTTGTTCAAATAATAGTGAGCTTTCTACAAGTCACGTAAGGAATTCGTTTGTTAATATGTGAAGGGTGTGAGATCCCACTTCAGTTATATGAAGGGTGTAGCCAAGAAACATTTGGCAGTAGCAATAGCAGTAGTATTCGTTCAGGGCTTACCTTCACTCCGCTAAGAATAATGTGCTCAATTTGAAATAGGACAGACTTTATTTAGATTGGCCTGGCTGCCCTTGCTTTGTTTGCTTCTTGGAAAGAGAATTTTAATTCAGATAAAATATTAAATGAAAGCCTAAATAAGACATTAATTTATAAAATGGTGTCTGTTCTCAACATGATACAAGGCAAATATGACAAGAATATTTGATCTCATTTACAGCCAAGCTTTCCAGATGTTTTACAGTAATTTTCACACATGATGCAACCCAGTCTTCATGATTGTGTCCTAGTTGTGAAGGAGTTACACAGTGTTAATTAGCTGTAGAACAGAGCTCCTCTTGTTAGTGCAGGTTATTGACAGGGTCTGGATTCCTGAGTTAACATGCAGTCGTACAGCAGGCCTGTAAATGGAGTGAGCAGAAAAAGATCTTATCACAGCGTTTAGAATCAAATGGCTGCCATGGAAATACTTGATTATATAAATATTTAAAATATCTGGGGAAAGAATGTGTTGCCATTAGAGATTCACAGAATTGAGTTACACCAAGATTATTAAATCATCAATCATTCAAGTGCTTGATTATTGTAAATAGGGCTGGACAATAATTCAATATCATTATGTATCGCGATATAATTTTTTTCAATAACGGTGATACATTTCCGATATTTCAATATACATTACCAGTGTTTCCCATACATTGATTTATTTGTGGCGTTTGACTTCGTTGAATAAACATGAGCACTGCACGTTTCAAAATCAAAACACGTCGCGGGTGTTTTATATGAATTTATATCTGAAGAGAAAGGACTGTCTTCAGAAAAGTTTCGATGGCATTTTCATTTGATCTGATAAAGAAGCATTCATGAGCGGAGCTGCTTTGATTACAGCCGTTACCGGAGAAACCGTTAGTTTTATCACTCTAAAAGCGCCTGCTGCTGGCAGACAATCAGTTTGCGTTTTCAATAAGCCCGTCTCCAGCAACATTTCCAGTTTTTGTTGTTTTCCAATATTTCAGATAAATAGTGTTCATATTGATATTGGAATTATATCGTATCGACTGAAATTAAGAAATATATCGTGATATCAATTTTGGCCATATCGTCCAGCCCTAATTGTAAATATATGTGATTTAAATGAATTTTTGGAAAGTTGACATGCCTATCTAAAAATATTTTAAACAGCATGTTTCTATTATTATTTTTTTAATTATTATAAATGTAAATGTAATTAGCTCATATTAATTGAGAGGCTACATGGAGTACATGTATTAAAATGAATTTGTCACACCAAAATAAATGAGTGAACGATGAAAAAAACAAAAGAAACATATGTAATAAACAATCAACATAAAATGCTGGAAAAAGTCACAGTACCTAATATATACAATTTACTTTACACGTTCATATACATTTAGAGCAAAGATATTTGATAATTAAAAAAAAAAAAAACTATAATTTCTTTTTACATTTGAGATCTTGGACAGATTATGTATGCATATCTGTTTCTTTTTCTCTTTAAAAAGCTTTCAATTTATTATTATTATTCTGGTCTAGTCACTCATATGATCTCTCTTCTGAGTCTGTTACTAATGACGTTTACTCAAAGCCTGAAGAGTCCTATAAATAAACTCCCTCAGAGAGACGCAGGCCTACTTCCTTCAGTAACAAGCTCTTAATTCTCTGATTGTAGCTCTGCATATGACTCTGCTTTTTTACATCATTTGCTGATTTGCATGTGGACTCACAAGACCCTCTTTAGGCTTTTTAGTCTGTCAATAATGGTTGGGGGATGGGTCTAAAGATCATGTGAGGAAAAAGAGGGCTGCTGTTTGTGTTAAAACTGTTTATGAGATGGTGTGGCTAGTTTGTATATCTAGAATATGAGTGTATCAACAGCAGATACTGTGTAATTTAACCTTTTGATTGTGTTTCAGACAAATTGGATGCAACGAGAAGACGAACAGAGAGAATCAGAAAAGAGAAGATAAACTTAACATCAACCAGTGATATGGAAAATAGGAGGCGACCCCGTTCCAGCAGTCAGTCAGATCCGATCCGCAGAGGAAGAGGCAGACCCAAAACTGTTGGGCTGAAGAAGCAGGAGGAAGAAAAAGGTAATGTGCTGCTCCCACGTGTCTGGGGGAAGAGTAATCATTATAGATTTATGGTCACTATAAACATTAAGAAATGTAGACATCCAGGCTGATTTTATTGCTGTTATTTTTTCATTTGCATTTACAATAATGTCAATTGAATTGTCTCCAATAATAATAATACACTTTATTTTATAAACTTTTCTTGGAATATATGTTGGAATATGTTCTTAGAATGTATATGCTCAGATAGTGAAACCAACCAATTTCTTTAAAAATTAGAATATGAATATAAACAAATGTTTCGTTAAGCTGACAAAAAGGGTTGTTGCTTTGAAAAGTGCTTTTGTTTGCTCAATGAAAGCATTCTGAGTGAGTGCGCTTTGAAGGGTTCTTGTGAATAAGGTTTCTTTTCTGCTTTTGCGAACACCTTTTTTCACTATAGACGTGACATTTATTTTTAATGCTTTATTTGTATAGCTTAAATGCCTGTTGGGTCAAACAGCAAATGAGCACAAACTTAAAGAGGAACATTTAGGAGCATTTCAAATGTCTTAAGCGTTAAGAAATATTTTCGAGAAGTTGCTGTAATATTGGGCTAGGAAATGAAAGATTTTGACGTATGTTCTCACGTCTGGAGCATCTGGCCAAGAGGAGGTATAAAACAATACTGGCAGCATGGTGTTTGATTGTGTCTTGGAGTCCAGATACAGTAAACTTAGCCAAGCCGCTACTAAGACCTACCTACCACTCCTATCCTCAAACTGACCTTCACTCCCATCATGCCCCTCTCTGATTTCACACTCCCCCTAGAGATTTCTGTTGATTTAAATTTGCATTTAGAATAAAAGCCTCTCTTTGGTGTGTCACCACTGATCCTACTCCTGGCCACACCTAGCTGTAAACCAAATAGTGTCTCCTATTAAATAAAACTCTCTGTTGAGCAACTCTAGTATGTTTTAGATAAAGCTTTTTTTTTCTTCTGCATGGACACTAGGACAAAATAAATCTTCAGTATTCAGCAGCCATCAGGGTGGCATGTGGTTCATTGTACTGTTTCCAAGTGTACCGCTTTCATATTGTGGATTAATGATTTACGCACATGGTTCTTTCTTTACTCTCTGCTGAATAAATCATTGCCGGGTTGGAAGCTTCTATGCATTATCAGCTCTTCCATGGAGGAGCGACGATTTTCATTTCACTGCAGATCTGCTGTGCCTTTTACTTTAAACAAAGAGTTTCAATTAAATGACATTAGTCTAAAGTTCTGTCCTTTTGGTAGTTGAATTATTCTTTGTATCCTATAATAAATTGGGACATTTACCTTTTGATAACAATCCAGTCATGGTTGTTTTATTAATTTTATTTTATTTTCTTTCACAGAAAAACAGGAAAAGGAGGTTGATATTTATGCCAACCTCTCCGATGAGAAGGCTTTTGTGTTCTCGGTGGCTTTGGCTGAGATTAACCGCAAAATTCTGGGCCAGAGACTCATCCTGTAGCAGGCGTTGGAAACAGTTGCAGCTAAAACTCAGGACTCTTACTACATGGCTGTGTGGGTGTCCCATATGTCTGTGGAAAAGCGGGTGGGAAACTCCGACCCGGAAAGGCTTAAACCCCTGCCTGTGTGGCCGAAGCTCACTGGTGCTACCGTGAATTGGTGGGATTTCAGACGCCCGGTTTGTGTATGAGGAGAAATGACTGTTATCCTTCACATGAGTGAGAAGTGTAGTAATCATTAGTGGTGTAGAATGGTATCTATTTTAATGACAATTTTATGGAATGTACTAAATGTTTCTACCAATCATTTCTTAAAATTTCAAGCTGTTTATTGGGGGACAGTGGGTTCACCAAAGCAATTTATGTGCAAATTATGACTGGTGCCATTATTCAGACTTGTGTAAGTGGATCTACTCCACTGTTTGTTTATTTAGGTGCCAGTGAGCCATATTATTTCAAAATTAACCTTGTGGGAGCTGAGCCCAAGGAAATGCCGGATTAATGGTTATTTATTATGCCTCAACCACCTTAATTTAAGTGTGTATTTTATTTTTCCCATTTGGTATTGTTTTACGAATGGTAACAGCATACATGTGTAAAATTCATCCTGTATAAATATATTAAATTCAATTGCATTTAAACTCGTAGTTTTATTTTTAGGGGAAGTTAATTGCAACCATTCCTTCTCATATGTCATCGGCCCTTTTTTTAAGATGGATTTGGAGCAAGAAAAATGCCTATGGCAACTCTCGTAGAGAGAGCTCATATTTCAGCTGTCTTCTGAAGCTCTACTCAAAACCGAACCATTTTGTTTTAGTTCTTCACAGGCAATATTTCACCCTGAGCAAGGAACCAGACTCAAATGTGATGAATAAAATGCATGAGGATTGTTCTGATTTTAAATGAAAATGTAATATTTGGTATTTATATAACATTATCATTTACAAAAAGCCCAGACCATGTTGAACATGTTGTATTTATTTATTTCCACCTCATTTTGGATTGTGTTAGCTTCCCTAGGAGAGCAGCTGCCGCAGCCAGTCGTTTTTCCAAAGCTTCATCACCAAGCAACAAGCTTACCTCAGAGAAACCAGTGTGCTGTAGTTTCCAAAGAGATGACGGATCACCGGCTCTATATTCCCTTTTAAATTTGTCACTGACTTGCCCCCAGCAACCTTTGTGATTCTTAAAAGGCATATTAATGAAGCATTTATAATGTAAAACATGCCTACTTAATAGTACACAGTATGTCTTTTTAATCAATATATTCTACCTTCCTTTAGCCATTAGTGTGCAGAACAGGTCAAATATTTTTATGCTGCTTCAGCTCTTTACATGCAATATTTCACAGTCAACATATGACTTGTAAATAGATGCCATGTCCTTTGTAAAAGGTTGCAAGGTGTGAAGCATTCTTAGTAAATGGAAATCATGTCCAGATGTTGCTGAATTAATTTCACAATGGGTTACAAGGCTTTTACATTAATTTATATGTTCACATTAACAAACACTGAAGCTGTGACTAAAGGGTCGGTTTAGTCTCCCCTGTTGAACAAGAAAAACAAGGTTGCAGAGCTGTTACTTAGTGTGCATTCTGTTATGATAGGTCTCATTTCAAATAAAAAGGGAGGAAGGGGGTCAAAATTGATAGAGAAACCAAGGCAAAGGGGCCAAAGCAATTGTTCATGGGAGTTTGGAAAAAAAAAAAATAAAATAGAGCCTGAAAAATTATGACCTGTACAATAAAATGTGTTTATCAGTGATTAAACGAGGTGTAACAATAAAACTGCAAATACTGAGCAGAAACTCTGCAACTGTATGGCCAATAAGGTGAGACAGGTGAAGAGATAAACGTTGCATTTATCTTCATTTGCATTTGCTTGCCACCTTCAGTCAAGAACAGTGTGACAGCTGTTAACAGCTTTTGATCTCTGGGAGCTAGGCTTATACAAAACCCAACATGATTCATTCACTTCATTTAACATAAGTTTGTGGATTTTTGCTTGTGGCAATGTTTTCCCGTGTGATTATTAAAAAGTTGAAACTGTTATCATATCTGCTTTCGTGGGTTTCAGTGACATGACGATGTAATGAGTCACTGGACAGTTGGTGTTTTTAGTCTGAATGGTTTTAAGGTCAACGGCAGATGGCGTGTCTTTCTGTGGTGGAGGTGATGAGGGTCTGATCTTGTTTGGCACTTGCTTGAAGCTCCCAATGGACATCCTCAGTGTGAATCACAATCTCTGGCATTTTGCCTGGAGGTTAGGAATAAAACTGATTCATTAGGTTACATGAAATGGAGAAGTTTAATAATACCATCCCCTTTAAAGAAAATGAATATTTGTGTGCTTAGAAATGTACAGATGAGACATTTCCTCACAATAGTGTTGTCACGGTACCAAAATTTCAGTATTCGGTACCAATACCAGTGAAAATCCACGGTTCTCGGTACCAATTTCGGTACCAAAGCAAAACACAAAAACATGCTAATTGAACAACATTTTTATTAATAACGTTAAACAAAAATTAAATGTACAAAACCAATGCCATTCTTTATACTTATTTAAAAGTGTTTCAAGTTTTTCCACAGGTAATAAAAGTATGAAAAAAGTAAACAAGTTTCACCCAAAAGTTTAGTCAAAGTTCTGCTGCCACTGAAAAACATCTGTAAACTGTTGTCTGTTTTAGGGTTTGCTGGTGTTTCAGGATCTTCCTCAGTCTGCAGCTGTAAAAGGAAAATATAATATACTATTTTTTTAGTACCGACTTGGTACCGAAATACCGGGTCTTTTGACAACACTACCTCACAATATTTCTTTAGATGTAGTCTTTGTCTCTGCTGTGTTTGTCTTTACTAGTTCTTATATAGTTTTGTACAACTGCATTATTAAGCAGGGCTCAGGCCTTAGATCCTAATGTACAAAGCTTGATGAAAAGAGAACCAGACATAACAAAAATCTGCTGTATTTGTGAATGGTACTGTCAAGCTTAAAGCCTAAGAATTTGTTATACTTTTCCTACATAAAACCTTTTCATAAAAGGTTCTTAATGTTCTTGTTTAATGTGGAAAATCAAGGCCTTTTGATAAACATTAGTCTCTGACAAACAACATGCAGGATTCAAACACAAAAGCCTACAAAAGACACCCATTATCAATAGACATGAAAGAAAATGAACTGGAGTACATATCTTCTGCTACTTTAAAATGTTGTTGAGATGGCACCCTCTTTCTGGAACCACTTTGTTCAGATGCTTCGTGAGCCTTGAAAAACAATTTGGGTTGTTGATGGAAACTCAGTGAATCACGGGCTCTGGTTTCTTGCCTAAGGGTGTGGAATAAAACAGATCCCTGCCTTTTTGTATAATTCCTATCAGACAGCTCAGTGTCTGATTTCTGGCGTTTAGTTGGCTTGGTCTTATTCTCAGTTAGTCCCTAAGTGACAGTCTCTTTATAAACCACTAGATGGCAGCCAAACCATAATCCTCCACTATTAATAGTAAATTTCATACAACATCTACAGAAACAGTTCTCAAGCAGATTGAGGAAGACTTTTTTTTTTT
>NW_015549621.1:652930-654448 GCF_001515605.1 Sinocyclocheilus anshuiensis | reverse complement strand
CATAAAACAGGTGATTCTGTCCCCCGCACTCTCTTGACCCACCGCCAATATTTCCGCCCGTGTTCTCTGGTTTGTTACTAAGATTTGAGTGAACCAACATTCAGCCACTCACAAGGCGGATCATCTCTTGGGCGCGTCTGCCATGAGCTTCAAATCTCCTGCTGCTCTCGCAATTTCTTTCGTTCGTTCAGGGATGGGCGATACCACTTATTTTGTTTTCGATACGATACCGATATTTTTCAAGGCAGTATCGTCGATACGATACTTCTGAACTAAACTTTTAAATGATGAAATGTATTCAATTATTAAATTACTAAGAGTAAAATGGGTAATGATAACCACTTAACTTTATGTTTAAAACACATATAACATTCAATAGGCCTACGCCTTAATTGTAATTTATTAGGTTATATTTTGTTTACACATGGTTCAAATTAGTTTTTTGTTTACACATGATTCAAATCTACAAATACTACAGTTGCTTTTCCTACATAAAACCTTTTCATAAAAGGTTCTTAATGTTCTTGTTTAATGTGGAAAACCAAGGCCTTTTGATAAACATTAGTCTCTGACAAACAACATGCAGGATTCAAACACAAAAGCCTACAAAAGACACCCATTATCAATAGACATGAAAGAAAATGAACTGGAGTACATATCTTCTGCTACTTTAAAATGTTGTTGAGATGGCACCCTCTTTCTGGAACCACTTTGTTCAGATGCTTCGTGAGCCTTGAAAAACAATTTGGGTTGTTGATGGAAACTCAGTGAATCACGGGCTCTGGTTTCTTGCCTAAGGGTGTGGAATAAAACAGATCCCTGCCTTTTTGTATAATTCCTATCAGACAGCTCAGTGTCTGATTTCTGGCGTTTAGTTGGCTTGGTCTTATTCTCAGTTAGTCCCTAAGTGACAGTCTCTTTATAAACCACTAGATGGCAGCCAAACCATAATCCTCCACTATTAATAGTAAGTTTCATACAACATCTACAGAAACAGTTCTCAAGCAGATTGAGGAAGACTTTTTTTTTTTTCAAATGTTTTATGCCCAGCATTTATTAACATGAATAATGCACAAGATGGTGGATGTTATTTACCAAGTAAACTAAAATGTACAATGTTAAACATAGCTCCTGCCAAAATTCAGTAGGTTTAGTGCTCTAAAACCACCATGACACTCCACCCAAAAATGAAAATTATCTAATTTATTAACCCTCATGTTGTCCCAGACATTTGACCCCTGACTTTCTTTCTTTAGATGAAAAAAACAAACAAAAAAACATGACAGTAATCCTTAATCCATATCATATGACCCCAGTGGATGAATCAATGACTTCTGAAGCAAAACAGTAGTTTTCAAGTTTTCAAATTATAAATAATTTCTTTCGACCAACTGTCACGTGGGTTCACGAGAGCTTCGTGCGCTTACAACGACACCATGTGAAATAAAATTTTTTTTTTTTTTTTAAGTAGAAAATATTAGCTTTTGGACTCCACACTGCGATTAAAATATTAATTTG
>NW_015549621.1:650812-651458 GCF_001515605.1 Sinocyclocheilus anshuiensis | reverse complement strand
TAATTCTAGGGACAAATCCTAGGGTTGTAAATGGACATGTAAAACCGTTTCTGGAGATTTTTTGCCCTTACCTAAGCCCAGGGGCGTAGCAGCTGCGGGGGACGGGGGGGACACATCCCCCGCACTGTTAGAAACAGGTGATTCTGTCCCCCGCACTTTTTTGACCCACCGCCAATATTTCCGCCCGTGTTCTCTGGTTTGTTACTAAGATTTGAGTGAACCAACATTCAGCCACTCACAAGGCGGATCATCTCTTGGGCGCGTCTGCCATGAGCTTCAAATCTCCTGCTGCTCTCGCAATTTCTTTCGTTCGTTCAGGGATGGGCGATACCACTTATTTTGTTTTCGATACGATACCGATATTTTTCAAGGCAGTATCGTCGATATCGATACCGATTCGATACTTCTGAACTAAACTTTTAAATTATGAAATGTATTCAATTATTAAATTACTATGGGTAATGTGGGTAATGATAACCACTTAACTTTATGTTTAAAACACATATAACATTCAATAGGCCTACGTAATTTATTTAATTTATTAGGTTATATTTTGTTTACACATGGTTCAAATTAGTTTTTTGTTTACACATGATTCAAATCTACAAATACTACAGTTGAACTATGGTCACTTTAGTAAAACCAT
>NW_015549621.1:649145-650708 GCF_001515605.1 Sinocyclocheilus anshuiensis | reverse complement strand
CTACGGTCAAAGCTATGCAATTACGCGTACATAGGATGTGTGTTCGACTTAAAAGCAGCACGGCTCAGGTCGATCAGTGTTTGACATCAAAGTACCTCGAGAGCATTTTGAAAGCATAAGGAACCGTCTGTATGGTATTTTGATGTCATCCACCGATCGGTCTGCGCACGCAAACAAAGCCAAAACCTAGATATTTTAGGCAACATAGAAATCCTTGCCAGGACGCGTCCGGGAAAAATGGCACGTATGGTCCCTTAAGGGGCTGCCAGTGACAGGCTGTTGCATCCATAAAATGCAACCTTTTTGTTCTGACAGTGTGTGATTTCTAGTAACATTACATAATAGAACATGATCTATATTATCTTTCAATGTTCAATTTAAATAAATGTAATTGTACAAATGTAGGCTACGATTTCAATTTGTTTATTGTGAAATAACTCAAACAGAAGTGAGTGAACGCTCTCTTTGATGGATTGGTTCTGTCTTGCAACATTTGCGTGTGTTCAGATGAGCAGGAAAATAGTTCTATCCTACACAATTACTTGCCCAATTCAATGCATGTGTACACATTATTATTATTATTTTAAATAAACAAAATCACTGGTAAAAAAACACACCTTAGTATCGATATTTGTAGTTTGAGTATCGATACTTTCGCTATCCCTATCATTCACTTCTTTGCTCTTTGGCGGTCTGGAGTAAAATGCAGCCCCTGTTCATCGCGATCTCACAAAGTTCTGTTACCAATGAATCTCACACTGCGCAATTAATATATTATTAACATCGTGTTCAAATCTCCTGCTGCTCTCGCAATTTCTTTCGTTTATTCACTTCTTTGGTCTTTGGCGGTCTGGGGTAAAATGCACCTCAGGAAAAAAGCAGAGGACGATTACGTCCTTTTTTCAAACACACACTGTAAGAAGTGTTATGTCGCGATGACACGAATCACGCCATCAAGTTTCCATGTTATGATTTAACTTACTGTAACGTCGCGTCTACACTGGATGCGAGCGATGCGATCATGCGACGCGACAAAAGACAATAGAACCCGTAAAGAACCTCGTCACATTGCGGGGATCCAGTGTTTGTTAAATGCTCTGCGTTATCCTTTCCCAATAAAGCAAAGTTGTTTTGCGCCGAATACTTATCTCATCATACTTTATCATATTTTAGTACTTTAATTAATGTCCTACATTTTAACTGGTCTGTTGGAAAGGCAGGCTGTCGCGTCACTGACAGAGAGAGGGAGGACAGTTGCTCGACCGCTCCAGAATGTATACAGGTCACAGGTGAGATATGTCTGAAAAAAGAGGACTATTTTAAAGGGGTCCTATTATGCTTTTTCACTTTTTAAATTTTAGTCAGTGTGTAGTGTGTATGTTCTGGCATAAAAAAGATCTAGAAAGTTACAAATCTCAAAGTTCACTCCAAAGGGAGATAATTCGTTTTTTAAAAATCCCTTTTCAAGAACTACACGAATGGCTCATTTGGACTACAGCGTTTGTTTTCCGGGCTTTGTGATATCACAAAGCGGCTCATTGGAATATCATTACAAATAATTCC
>NW_015549621.1:631741-648790 GCF_001515605.1 Sinocyclocheilus anshuiensis | reverse complement strand
CAAAATCAAGACATTTTAAAAGAGCATAATAGGACCCCTTTAAGGCAGTGTTTTCTTAATTGGGACTACTTACAAACCATGTCCACGCTAAATTGTTTGTAGTTCCTGTACCCTTTAAGGTTTAAACACATTTGTTGTCTTTTCTGAACGACACTTTTTTTGTCCAACTGTTAAGAATTAAGATAAAAGTTATTGTTCAAGTGTAGTGTAACTGAAATATTGTGCATAAAATATCTTTATTTCATAAAAAATAACGTATAGATGCCCACAGTGGTCTCAAAGTCCCAAGTCCTGCAGTTATTTTTCAAATTTGAGTATATCACAAAAATAGGTTAATAAATTATTTTTTTAGAATTTATTATATGAACATGAATGTACTTACTTTGTACATTATATACATAATTTGTTTGCCTTTGAGGGTCACATCACCTGACAGCTGTCCCCCCACTTTTAAAATGGCTGCTACGCCCCTGCTGGCGACTATATAAATTTGCATGTTAGGATTTAAAAATGTGCACGTAATGCATTTTTCCTGCTTGTTTTGCGATCAAATCTTTTATTATGTTGATGTAATAAACATAGACGATGCGCATCAAAGAAAAAAAAAGACTGAAACAGTCCTCATCTCTGCCGAACAGCAGACGGAACTCCTGTGGCATGAAAGAGCGGAGACGTGCGCAGTAAAAGTGCAGAAAAGCAGTGTCTATTTCGTGCACAACTTGAGCAAACTACAACAGTAAAGCTGTCAGCTGTGTGAACAACTAATATCGTTAACAATTCTCGTTTATAATCGATACTATATGGCTTCTCTTGTTATCAAGATCTCGCTGTGTTCTGTTAATGTGTGAACTTCATATTATTTGCACTTGCCGTCCAATGGCATTCATATTTGTGCTCTGTTACCTTTTAATAAACAAAGTATAAGCTTCTGCCAAATTCATAACGCAATTCAAACAATAATGCCGTTTTGGCGCTCTTTAAACGTGGCCTGAACGATCGCTTTAGCGCCTCAGTTCAAGCGGCACGTGAACCTATCATATCTTTCACTTTACCACTATAGTACGAAATAAACATGAATTGACACCAAAATTATAGGTGATTTGAGCCTGCGGGTAAGCTGAGCCACCCCTTGTTTCTAGACAACCTTAAACAAAATTGGTGATATGACCACACATATTTGAAGATGTAAGCATTTTACTCACCCTGTGATGGAGAGGGGACCATGGAAAACCTGGTAACATTTAGGTTAAAAAAATTTTTTTTTTTTTTTTTTTTAAATTAGTTTTTTGTTGTTGTTGTTTTTTGCTGTTCAAAGTGATTTTTTTATGTTCAAGGACTCATGCTTCTTGTGTCTGAGCAATTACAGACAAATCTGAAAAAATATCACACGTGTTTGTGCTTTAGGAGGTTATAATATGAGGCCATAATGTTAGCATGGTGTTAGCTCACACGGATGATAGTAGGTATGATGACAAAATTTTCAACCACCCCTAAACTCAAAATTGATCACATGACTAGACAGATTAGAAAATTCTCTTTACAAAGACACCTGGATTGTGAAAATCAGTTGAGGATTGAGAAAGCACTTCTTCTTCGTCGTCTCAGTAGTACTTGTCTCTTTGGATAAAAGCGTCTGCTAAATGAAAAAATATCACACGTGTTTGTGCTTTAGGAGGTTATAATATGAGGCCATAATGTTAGCATGGTGTTAGCTCTTAAACTGCTGGATGATACAAGTTTGTTAAAATGGTAGGAGTGGGGTAGTTTGAGCCAAAGGTCCTGGGGTAAGTTGAGCCAGTGGCTCACCCCTTCTTATGGTTATAAAGTATTTTTACTAATTCTACATTATATTTCTTTAATTTTACAACAAACACGTTTTTGATTTTGTTCTTTGTTTTGAACTTGATTTTGTTCTGTAAATTTTAAATAGGCCTTGTTAGTGAAAATTGGCCACTGAAATTTTTATGAAATTGTATTTCCCTGCAACATTTATAAGTGGGATGTTATATTAGCCCATTTCTGTAAGGTCAGTGACAGTCTTTTTTTTTTTTTATTATTCAATTTGAACTTTTTGTTCTGAAATTGTTTAATAATTTAAAAATGCCTTCAGCGTTGTGAACTGTATCTTTAAATAAAACTTTTAAGAAGTCATCCTTCCATCCATTCTATTATCCAAACCTATATGTCCTTATTAGGGTTGTGGGGAGCCGGATCTTTCCTAACCCAGCGTCTCGAGCCACAGGTGAGGAAACTCCCTGGATGAACGGCCAGTCCATCACAAGGCTCACACATAGATTTTAAGAAGACATTTTTACTGAATTTCTCTTCCTTTGATATAGCATGAGGTGAAAATGTTCAGTTTTACTTCAGCGTAATAAGTGGCACAGTTAACCTCACTGGGGGCAAGTTGAGCCAAGAGACCACTTTTTTTTGGAAAGCCATATTTTGAAAGCAGTTTATTTTAGACCCAAAGTGATTATTCCCAAGGATGCACCACATCCTGAAATTTATGTACATATTTAAGTTGGACCCATTACTGTCTGTCATGTCCTTGCTTTAAACACGGCGTAAGTAAAAACTGGCTCAATATTATATTATAAGATAGCCTACAGTACAACTTACTGAAATGTCTCATGTAATCGCTCATTTAGTGTTTCAAGCTGCGGAAAATGAGTAAAGCTTATAAGCAATGTAAAAAATACATTTACCTCAGAATAACCATTCGGCGTTCATAAACTCATCAGTCAGCTAGAAAAATTAACTATAAAGAGGAGCATTTAGCTAAATATTGCATATTCATATTTTACTTAACCTGTTGTCTACATGATAAGAAAGAATGCAAGGAGCTAAAGATAAAATTCAACACCTCCTATATAATTGCATGCTACTAAGAAAAACAGACTGCATGTGTGCAAGACACATAACAACATTTATATGATGCATTGAGAGGAGCCCAAGCTACAATCAATGGCCAAGTGATGCTGAAATAATTATGGTCCATGATATTGGCACAGACTCTGTGTAATAAACAGTTCTTTGTGACTGTATTCTCTGTAAGTTGGAAAAGATGTTTAGTTCCCACTTTAAGTGAAACTTAGTTCTCAGGACATCTACAAGATGGATTAAAATGCGGATGCTATAAAAGGAGGGGAGGCATAAACAAATTTGACTGATACATTTAGGTGTGTAAAAATAAATAAATAAAATATGTTTATTCTGTGGCACTTAAAAAAATAATTTGGCACCTGTTTTTTTTTTTTGCAAGTTTCAATTTGGAAGACATAGACTGATCAACTGGGGTCGTATGGATTACCGTCATGTTATCTTTTTTACATGACAGTTTAGGGGGTCCTATTATATGGGCTCAATATTATTTTTCTTTATTATTCATCCTCCATCCAATATCATAAGAGGCTTTCAGAATTTGACAATGGTAGCTAATACCACTTTTTTTGGATTTTCAACTGTAATAGCTATAAGTGCTATTTTGGTTGTCACCATTGTACCTTTTTCTAAGCGCATTTTTGAACAAATGCTTCCCCCTATAAGCACATGTTTTAGCCACGACTGAATATTTTTTTGTATTTTCAGGGGCTTTAGTAGGCTGTAATCATATTTCACAGATGGACAGTGATTTCAGAAGTTATATCAATGAAGGTCAGAACAGGCAGTGCTGGTGTGGCGCAAATTGAGTCGTTAAAATCCATGTCATATAAAAGAGCATCGCGATGACAAAAGTGCGTGTGAGTCATGTTAGACGATTAAAATGCGGATGCTATAAAAGGAGGGGAGGCATAAACAAATTTGACTGATACATTTAGGTGTGTAAAAATAAATAAATAAAATATGTTTATTCTGTGGCACTTAAAAAAATAATTTGGCACCTGTTTTTTTTTTTTGCAAGTTTCAATTTGGAAGACATAGACTGATCAACTGGGGTCGTATGGATTACCGTCATGTTATCTTTTTTACATGACAGTTTAGGGGGTCCTATTATATGGGCTCAATATTATTTTTCTTTATTATTCATCCTCCATCCAATATCATAAGAGGCTTTCAGAATTTGACAATGGTAGCTAATACCACTTTTTTTGGATTTTCAACTGTAATAGCTATAAGTGCTATTTTGGTTGTCACCATTGTACCTTTTTCTAAGCGCATTTTTGAACAAATGCTTCCCCCTATAAGCACATGTTTTAGCCACGACTGAATATTTTTTTGTATTTTCAGGGGCTTTAGTAGGCTGTAATCATATTTCACAGATGGACAGTGATTTCAGAAGTTATATCAATGAAGGTCAGAACAGGCAGTGCTGGTGTGGCGCAAATTGAGTCGTTAAAATCCATGTCATATAAAAGAGCATCGCGATGACAAAAGTGCGTGTGAGTCATGTTAGACGCCATACTTGTGCCACCTGTCCCATTACTAACAGGAACAACAGCCCCAGCACAGAATCACATCATTGTTTTAACATTAAAGCGTTTTAAGTGCCATCTGGAGCACCACCCACATAATTTAACAAGCCCTATGAACAAATCATAGGATGAAGTTGTTTGCCTCTAATAACAAGTTACAGTATTTGGAGGTTTTCCTAACACCCGTCATTTCACTAATGAAGCTACATTGAATGAAACCACCCCACTTCTTGACAGGCTCCTGGAAGCTTTTTCATTTGCACAATTTTTTAGAACCTGATTTTATTAATATCATATAACTGTGTTGACATGCAACATGCTCAGTCTTACTGAGACAATAGTAGCCAGCCATGAAGAGAATCGTTTTCAGACTGGGAACAATGCCACCAATCAGAGATGGATTTTCTTCCATCATCCTCCTGGGGCTTTACATATCTGCTTCTAAGACCAGAGCCACCAAATAACCTGCATGATGGTCTTATGCTTTGCCTGCTTGTAATATAGCTCTAGGCTCTTCCAACCCCAGATGAATGAGCTCTCTTATCTTGCTCCAGCTCTTTAAGATTCCTTATCAGGAAAGACTTAGTCTAGCTACTCGATGCCTACACATCTGAGCACGACTGACGCATTCTTCTCAATTTGGGTCAGTGCATGAGATCAGATCCCTTACAAGCACACAGTCTCTCCTCCTATTCTCCTACAACAGCACAAGAGAAACTGAGATCTGGTCTGACCCCAGCATCCTCATCAAATCGCCATCTCTCCATCTATCCATCCATCCTGGCTTTGTAGGGAGGAAGACTTCCTGTGGGGATGGTCCCAAAACAAAAAGACAAATCTGAGATCTATTAATAAAACAGGACACTCACATTTCCATCATACTCACGCTAATCTCAGGCAGCTGTTATCTCTAAGCAGGAAGTGCTTTCTGGGCCCACTGCCGTGCTGACAGGGGCGCGTACCCAGTAAACGGGCTGAAAGTGATAAGATAGTTAGTGTTTGAGGGGTGATCTGTCCACTACAGAATGTTACAGAACCCTGAGAGTCCAGGTCTGGGGAATAGTCGTTGCTCGTGGCAGCCCACATTGGGAATGGAGTACACTGAGTCCTACTAACCCAGGACAAGACAGCAATGCATGATGGGGACCTCTCTGTACAGATCAACGCTTCTCAGCACAGGTGGCTTCAGTGTGTCGGACTACATACGCAAATTCACGGTAAGATCCTGCTTTCGTGCAAACAGGATGAGAAAATTCAGTACTTAGAGAATATATTTTTATATTTTTCTTATAACGTTATAAATATGCATGTCTTATAATATCATGACTGGCTTAAAACTTATTTTTATATGTGCTTTTAGGTCATTGTCATTTATGCAATAAACTACTATTTTTAGGAGCTAAATAAATCTTTTAAAGATCCCCTTATCTATGTGAATATTAATTTAGGACTCTCATGAAAAACATTTTTGTTTGCATATGTAAGCTCCTTTTAATTCAAAGGGTTTGTAATTCTGAGGAATTACACATTTTTACTAACAAACATATTCTGGGTTGCCTTTACCTCTCACGTGGAGAATATGTGATTACTTGAATTACTTTATCTGTGTACTTTGATCATTTATAAGCTTCTTTCTTGAGCTGCTGTTTCAGTTGTATGGTCTTTGTCATTTTCTCTCTTCTATTTGGTAGCAAATCATCTCAGCATTGTCTCGCAAATTGTTGCACGTTTTTGACACTGGTGCCCTTTTGGCCTTGTGACAAATTGCACATTGTCTGTAATATTTTAAAGATGTTGTACATTAGACACCACAATCCCGTCTCCTTTCTCAGAACAAAGACGAAAGATCAAAAGGCAATTAGCTTGTGTGGGTGAGTGAAGAAGAAAAACAATTTATTTCAAGTAAGCATATTTAGTTTGGTCTATTAAAAGGATGACATTTGATTGAATTTGAATTTGTCTCAACAATGTCTAGCACTCAGACTGAATTTTTATCGAATGGTCTGAACGATAATGGGATTTACATCAAATTTACACACCATCATCCTGAGCGCTTTTGTCAGAGGGAGAAGTGGGATACAGACTCTTCTGCTCTCCCTCTTCCACTATCCCTGCCATGTCAAACATTTATGTGAGGGCACAGAAGGGATTGTAAAATGAGACTACAGTGCAAACATTCCCTTCAGAGAGGGCAAAGCTAAACACCACTATGGACAAAAGCATACATCCATTAACATGACCGAGCCCTTTCAATGCCATATCATCTCTATCAGGCTAACGATGCACCACAAGTACAGAAGTTTAACAGCAGAGCTGCATTTCCCCTCTTAATGCACACTGTGTACTCAACATGTTTGTGTGACGTTTTAAATGAATATCAGAGATCAAAGAGGTTTTAATATATTAAGCATTGTTAAAGTTATGCTTATCTCTGCCAAACAGATATTCTTCCCCAGTGATGTTAGCTATCTTACTGGCCCAAGTCCTGCTGTGGAATGGAAACTGAGTTGCTTATGTTGTGCCAGCTTGTAATAACGGATCCCCACCACCACTAAATAGTCAGCATGGGGCCACATTCCTGTGGCTGTCCCGACCCTGGCCTCTATCTCTATTGCATAATAAGGTTATACTATATTGTGAGTATTGCGTTTTGGCATCCGAACACAGCAGAAAGCTCTTATAGAAGGATACAGACAAAGTCCTTGGCTTGCACATGGGGCATTGACATTATGGACAGAACGTCCAGAGAGTTCAAGGTCCCCCTCCAGGCCTCTGTTGAAGCCCTTTTAATAGAGGTGTCTTCTACATTTGGTAGACGCTTTTATCCCAAGCAACTCACATTGTATTCAAAATATACATTCTATCACTTGTTACAATGGGAATCAAACCCATGACCTTGTTGAGCCATGAGCCATGATCTGAGCTACATTGAGCTCTTGACATGTTAAGTAAATAAACATGATTTTCCTGAATAAAAAATGTTTGTTTGTTTATTTTGATGTTCATTTTACTTAATAATTTCTTTTAAAAATCTTAATAGGAAAAAAAGGGTGGAACTTTACAATAACATTCAGTTTTTGTAGTCTAGGTTCATTTACAAATTAGTTCATATAACTTATGAATCTGCTATAGCTGATTGTAATTCATGTCTATTCATAATTCATTAGCTAATGTTAATTTACACAACCTGAAATGTTGGAAATGAATATGATGATGTTTGTTTATGAAATCTAATGCAATAAATGTTAACTTGTAAAGTGTAAAAATTAATTAGTGATAGACATGGGTAGATATTTTATATTTTTTGAATGAATGTACATGAATATGAGGAAATTTGCTTCTTGAAATGATTTCATTTTTGGTCACGATGATGTTTGATACGATTTTTAATTTGTTGTAATGATTCAGCTAATGGGAAGACCCAGGATTAACAATGGCTGGATTCCAGATGAGGTGAGAGAGAGACAGTTGTAGCATATCATTCCTCATACCAGTGTCCACAGAGGTTTATTTTTACTTAAAATGTCAACCAATGTCACGTCACGTTCCAGTGAGGGTGTTATAGGTGATATATAGTTAGTGGGCTGGATCCAGTGGTTGAGTCTCAAAGAAAAATAGATGCAACTGTGCAACAATGAATTTAAAAAGAAAACGTGACAAGAACATGAAAGAGTGAGATTATATCTTTCTTTCCTCTACCTAATGACCGACCACTTACAAAGGTCATTCCTTGCATGCCCACTTGTCAGCAGCATCTGCTGAGGAGAGTTTAAATGTTTTGGTGACGTCAAGAGACCACTGGAACTTTGGCAATCATTAGGGCCCGCTAGGTCATTTAAAAGGCCTGAGTACGTAGGAGAGAGAGAGAGAGAGAGAAAGAGAAGAGGGGGAGGAAAATAGAAGTGGAGAGATAAGATACCCATTGGAGGTGTTTATTTAAGTGGTGTCATGTCTCTGGCACGTACCAACAACAGGGTTTGTCTGAGCTCTCTGTTTTGTGAGAGGCACACAATACCTCAGACAAGCATAGAGACCGTGGGGGAACAGAAATAGGATGCAGAGGGATCAGTGGGGCTTCCTCTTTTTCTACATTTTCTCAGTGTGTGTGACAGGTGCCAGCCATGAGTAAACAGTCAACTCTGGCCACCTGTATTGCCAAGATGTATGATGGTGGCAGGCTGGAGAACTCTGGAACTCCATCTGGGACAGTCAAGAAGCCAAGTCCAACTCTGATAGGTAGCCTGAGCAATGTGGAGGTCAAGTTAAACACTCTGGAGGGGAAGATGGAACAGATCGACCATTCCCAGACGGAGGTGCTTCACAAGCTGAGTTCATTGTGTCAAGGAATGGAGGCGCTAGAAAGGAGCCTTAAGCAGCAGGGTGGTCAAGAATCAAATGTGATTAAAAATGGCCAGCGAGAGAGCAACAAACTCCCTTTGCTGACTGAGGTCAGATCGCTTTGTGGCGAAACTGTGGATCTGCTTCATAATCTCAAGCACGAGAGCCAGGAGCAGAGAAAGAAGATTGAATGTATGGAAAGTTCTTTGTCGACTCTGGAGAAAGTATTAGGGTATGTGGGTGATGCTTTCCGTAACTCAAAAATAGTGGAGTTCATTCTCAATGGTGTGGTGCCTTGGAGGAAACAAGGCCTTCTGTGCACTGTGGAGGAAGAGGTCAGTAAGATCCTGGTCATCCGAGATAAACAGATAAACAGAAAAACACAGTTTATGTGATATGCAGCGTAACAGAGCAAATAATGTAGAATGAGGTGAAATCTAGATGTTTATTTCCAAGCTGTTTACCACAGCTAGAGCTGTCCCTGAAAATGAGGACAAATTCAAAACAGCCTGCAAGGTGAATAATACCTAATGTGCAAGATATTGATTGTTTCTTTTAAAAGTAGCTCACTAAGAACTGAACACACTGTTTAGAACTTTTTTTTTTTTTTTTGATAATCACTTTGGTTTATCTTTAGGTTATTGCATTAGATCCTTACGATATCTATGTATATTATGCATGTTATCATTTTATTTAATTGCAAAACATAGCATTTCAGTGTGGTAGTTGTCAGGTGGTCTTTACAGTTTATAAGATGTAAAAGTAATAACATAGTAATAACTATATCACATAATAATAACTAATTCACAACAACATTCAATGCTATATTCAGCTGTCAAGGTCGTTTGTGTATATAAGTATCTTCTGTTTTCCCCACTATTTATTTATTTATTTATTTATTGTTAGCTGATCTATTCTTGCTATAGTGAGCTTGTTACGTTTATAGCCAATCTAACCTTTTACCAAGGTTGCTATTTTATCTATGATGAGGCTGAACATGCCTCATGTTTCAAATTCCTAGAGTGGATATGTGACTGAGCTGTTGGTGACTGAGTATATGTTCACCCAGCTTTACAATTAGCAAAGCCATAAACCCATACCTTTAAAACACATATTTTATGTTCAGTGTATAGAAATGTGAATTTTCCTCTTGAAATGCGCTCAGAACCGCTTGTTAGAGGACATATTCCATTTCTTTTTATCCAGAGTGGTTTTACATTGATAGATGCTATATTGTTAATTGAAGACTGCATCTCTTTATAATTATGAAGTCAAATTGCTTTTGGATCCAAGTAAAATTGTGCAATAGTTGGTTTACGCTAGAAAATGGAGCCTTTCACACTGTGTGTAATAAGCAGATCTGTTGTCAAACAGTGTAATTATACCAAGCATTTCATGCATCAAATGCCAAAAACCAAAAATGGAATGTTTTGTCACAAATCCCCTCTGAGCCGTGTGATGAACATGAAGCTATACGTGAAGTGCCATTCTGTAAACAGGTTGACTATTATAATAATGCTTCACCATAATCAGCATAAACATCGTGTATTGTTATAATTCACACACCCACCTCATGTATACAAGATCTCAAGATGTAATTACTCATAGAAGTATCTAAGTACAACGTACATGAAATTAAATCCATAAAAGTTTGAGAGAATTTTTGAAATTTTTGAATTCTGTTATTTCAACTATGTGCTATTATTAGCTACAAAATGTACATGTCTGTTTCAGCAATTAGAAGAAAGCTGGCAAAGTGAAATAAATGTTTTACTCATTCTATACTGCATAAAAACCAACACAAGTGTAATATATCTGCATTCGGATCCACAGAAAAACAAACCAGATGACAACAGCATTAAACCAAACAACAGTTTCTGCCACCAGAGCACACAGACGGAGAAGATTAAAGAAGTAATTTCAGGTATGAATAAAATATATCTTAAGCAAATTATGGACTAGAAATGTTTTTATTAAAGAGTCAGCTTGTGAAAGTTGATGTGCCAGAGCTTTTTCCGGCATGAATTTCACAGCTGAGACTGAACTCCAGCAGACAGAGGTCACTGTTCCCAGCAGCCTATATTCTCCTGAAGCCCTTAAAGGAGAAAGTGAACCCCTGATACCTGTTAGTACAGGAGAAAGCTCCAAAGCCTTAAAAAAAGCCAAAGAGGTGACAGTGAAAAGCAGAGCACCTTCGCAGTTCCAGACATTTGCTCCTGATGTCCAGCTGGAGGCCGAGGAGAATGAAGTGCACTATGTACCCAAACAAGAGACAGACGCTGCGCCAGCTAATGCTGAATGTGTCACTGTGACAACAACTAACGTGGAAAAAGATTTGGCTCTTCAGCAAGAGAGGTGAGATATTCCTACAAATGGCTGCCATTTAAGGTTCAAAGCAAAATGCTGTAAAATTAGCAAATTTTCCTCCCATCTTGAGTTTTAAAAGGGATGTTGCCAATGACATGTTGGTTTTTCCAATACTGTAGCAAAAAGTGTAAAAAATTACTATGGGCTGAAAAGCTAACAAGTTGTAACGGAAGACCGAACATTGTCATTGGCCACCTTTGGAGATAATTATATGGCAGTGAGGACCATAATTGCTCTAATGGACTTTTTTTTACACTTTTCTCCAACAGATAAGAACGATATAGAAGATTAGAGACCTCACATTTACAAAGGATTGTAATTAACCCGGCTGAAGTGGCCAGAACAATCATTACAGAAGCTGAAATATAAAACAAAACTTATGAAAAATATAACATCTGCTCGTTTTCAGTGAATAATGCTCATAATAACATCTCTGAACAGTCCAGAAAATAAATATCACAGTCATCAAGAACAGCAATGCACCATTCCTAAGGCACAACCATACAGCCATGTTTTTCTCCTCTGTCGTAAGAGTTTTAAAGGCAGAGTGCTGATAATGCAATTGCAAGAGCTCCATATTTTTAATGTGCTAGCTGTGTTTTGCAACTGAGACACAAAAGACCATCTGCCTCAAATAATAGGCTGTGTTGTGCTTGCTGGAAAGCATAATTCATTAGACTAATGGCCAAGGTCTTGAGATTACACTATGCGGCATTGCAACTAGTAACTGAATGCATGTTGCTAGGCATTATGTGTTTTAGGCCATTTAGTTTCATTCAAAACATTCCAATTAAGGACCTTGTGCTGTTTTGGGTTTGCCATTGTTCATAGTAGCCTTTCATGTGCAGCCACATAATATATCATAGACAACAAACCCATATAAAGCCACTTGAATGCCTAATATGCTGATTCTTGATTCCCATTATATACATATTTTTGAATTGATTACATATATCATGTTCTCACATACATTGTTACCTTTGAAAAGTGAATGAAGGGGACATCAAATGGTTGTTCTTTTGATTATTCCCAGGTCTCTTGAACAGGCAGATGCTTCACAGGTTGGTGAGAAGGCTTCACTCAAGGCAATAGTTCCTGAACAACAAGTGGAGCCGAAGGATGAGGATCCTCAAAACCAGGCAGAGGTTTCACAGGCTGGTGATAATGCCTCATTGAAACCATTCTTTCCTGGACAGCAACTGGATAAGAATCTGGATGTTCCTCACAAACCTCTGCTCTGCACCAAAGAGCCTTTCAATAAGGATGTAGAGGTTGAGTCACAACATGAAAAGACAGTGGAAAGGGTAACACCTGTACCAAAGCATGATGAGAGAAAGACAGAAACTGAACCAGCTAACAAGAAAAACGAAAATAAAACAATTGAGAAGATTTCGGAGTCTGACCCAATGAAGAACTGTGCAGCTCCTAGTTCACAAAACACAGCCGTTGTTGAGGAAGTAAAAGCAAAATCATCACCTCTGAGAAAAGCTGAGTCACAGCTACTGATCATTGGTGAGTTAACCTTGTGCTACTGCCAGCTGACAAAATTCATTTTATTTCAGCCCTCACTAACAGGGAATTGGGATCATGAAACAAATGTATGAATCCAAATCCTTAACTGTTCCAATAAAGATTCTTTTAGTACTTTTAAGAAATATAAATTTGGGAGAAAAAGAAAAGCAATTCTATTGTCAAATAATAATTGAATAATAAATAAATTTTATGAGGTGGCATAAATGCAATCTAATAACTAGCCTTTATTAACATAATGAAAGTGTATCTTTAGCTAAACGTTATCATATGAACAACCAGTAATTGGCAGTAAGTAACTATGCTGTTAGAGTCATAACTAAGAGTCAATTGTTTGGGATTTGGAATACACTTGTATGTTTTTGATTCACTAAACAGAATCAACTCATAAGAGCACAACATTTACATGCACTTTAAAAGTTTGATTTCAGTCAGATTAAAGCAGTTCGACTTTTTAATTAAATTAGACATTTTAAAATGTCTTAAAAGTCCAAATGAAATTGCACCAACAAACCTGCATAAGGCAATTGCATCTTGACATCGCTCTGTAACACGTTATCAAAGGTGACTACAATTCCGCTTGCACCGAAAGATATGTGACTCTTGATGATGAGAATTTAATTTTAAATGCTTTTCTTTTTAATTGATGAAGACTGTAACCTGACTACTGTGCCTGTAAACATACTTATTTCTTTGGAAGTCGACGTAATGTATGTTTTTGATTCACTAAAAAGAATCATCTTTGAAATGTGACAAAAAAAGATCAGTTAGGCCTGCTTGGAAAGTGACGTATATTTGTAAATCAACTAAAAATCCAATTCATCACTTGTAATTATAACTAAAGAGCTTACAGTTTTTCGAACGTCTTTCTCAAAACTTGAAACTGCGCTCCAGATATCAGCATCCATCATGTCACCATGCCTGTATTTGGTGGGTCTGGGAAGTCTCTTAGCTTGCTGGTATTTTTTTCTAGATGACAGTCCACCTCTTCCGGCCCCGTTTGAGCATCGCATCGTCAGTGCCAAGCAGGTTCCCATGAATTCATATTATGCCGTCAAACCCAATGAGGTGCTGGGCGGGTGAGTCCATGTTTTACACACATTGTTCACCCAAAACTAAAAAATGTTGTCATCATTTAATCACTTGTTGTTCCAAACCTGTATGACTTTCTTTCTTCTGTGGAACATAAAAGAAGATTGAAGAGAATGCTGGGAACAAAACAGTTTTGGTTACCACTGACTTCCATTTAGTGGTCGACCGATATATCGCCAAGACCGATATATCGGCCGATATTTGGCATTTTTCAAATATTGGCATCGGCCGATATGTTTTTCTGTTTGGCCGATGGTCCTTAACAGTTCTGTGAAATACTTCTGTCAAAGTATGTCTAATAATCAGATAGAACGGTTAAACAAAGGAATTAAAATGTATACAAAGTATTATATTATTAGTAATAGAAAGGCAAACATTATAATACTTTATCGTTTGCCGTCAGCATTCAGCAAATACGCATTTATATAATTTAAACAAATCTTTGAATGAATTATGAACATTTAATTTCACAAACCTTGCAAACTTAGTCGAATCCAGCTGTGAGATCGTGTGAAGTGTGCATTTGTATCCTGCATGATCGCGTGTTCTCTGCGTGACGGTCGGTCCGTGCGAATTGAATGCTGACACGAGGAGAGTTCAGCTTCACTGAAGATGCGCTATCGTAAACTCATGATTTCAAATTATGCTGCGCTTTATGCGTTTGCCCACTGTCATAGTCATGTAATTTTCACTTGTGTGCTGTATGTAAAATGAGTGTTACCTTGGCTTTATTTGAAAAAAAAAAAAGATTCCCAATGCACACAAACTTCACACACAAAAAAAAAAAAGAATACTGACTGCCCTGTTGGTTACAGTGTTTACTTCCTTTTGAATTATATTTTTATTAAATATTTATTTATTTGTGAAAAGTACTTTGTCATCTAAAGTATAAGTATGTTTATTTTACACATTTATTTTTTTTTAATCCATTTTCAAATGATTTCAAATTTCTTGAATATCAATTAAAATAAATACAATTATATCGGCTTTATATCGGCCATTGGCCACCCTGCTTGCCAAGATATCGGCATCGGCTGTCAAAAAACACATATCGGTCGACCACATTAACACACTTTACCAAAATATCTTCTTTTACATTCTACAGAAGAAAGAAAGTCATACAGGACAACATGATCGTGAGTAAATAACGACTTTAATTTTTGGATGAATTATCACTTTAAACCCATTTAATGCTTTATTTAAATGGTATGTAGTCAGTGAATCAAAGGACCAGATGAGGATGTCATAACCTCACAATCACAATTTAATTGATTTTTTAGGTGTTTGTACATGAAAGAATATTATTCAGATTTTTCATGTTTCCAGTAAAAAAAAAAAAAGCATGAATTAAGCTTGTTTAAGCATGAATTTAGAAAAAAGAGTGATGTTTATGCTAAAACAGGCAAAAACATCAAACGTCAACATTTAAAAACATAATTCATAATATGTTCGCTGAAAATAAGCTTTAGTTTATATAAAGTATTTTGTTTTAAGGTTTTTTTTAGTTTTTTTTTTAAACAAGACCAATCTGATACTGGCTAACATTTTTCTCTTGGCACTCTCTGATATTGTATTTGCAGTTACATCTGACATGCTGACAACAGTGCAGCAGATAGGAGTATTAAGTGGAGGGAGGGTTACTCTCTATCCAGGACCGGCATATAAGCATGCGGGCAATGCCCATGGAACATTTAGCACTAGCTGAATGACTGGTACACACAGACACTGGCTCATTTGCACCCCCTCTTCAACTCTCGCTCCACACACAGTATGCCACAAATAAACAACGCTTGTTTTTTGACTCATCATAGGCAGAGTTTATTTTGGGCAGGTGTTGAGCAGGTCTGTTTGCATGGAACTTTTTTCAGCCAGCAGCAGCCGCCATGTTGACACATGTTATCTCACCCCATGGAGACACAGCAAGTAAATACACAGTGAGAGGAAAAACAGCAAATAGTGACAGATAACTTTCACAAAGGTTGAAATGATTTCCATAATCCATGAAATGAAATCTGTGCGTATGTGTGTTGTTGCAGAGGCCGCTTTGGACAGGTCCACAAGTGTGCTGAACTGTCGTCAGGTCTTACGTTAGCTGCTAAGATTATAAAAGTCCGGGGAATGAAAGAGAGGGTGAGTACAAAATATGCATAAACCATTAGCGTTTCAAAAATGTTTACCCCCATTTCTCTCTTTCTTTCTCTCCTCTCCCACTCCAATCTGTCCATCACTCTGTTCCTGTTAGGTTGCTTTATGAGAACATTTCCTTGACAACCACTGACAGTTCTGTGCATATGAGCATATCAAAAAATATGCACACATTCACACATGCACTTGCACTCTCGCAAATAACATAATAACACCCATAGTCCCTCCTCAAGGATATGAAAGCGCATGTTGTTTCTAATATCCGGATTTAGAAAAAGCATACATTCAAGCAGAAAAGCATATAATATTTATACAGTGCTCCAAACATTGAGCTGTTTTCATATAATGCAGAATATAAAAATCTTTGCACATAATAACATGTACTTTCATCTGTTCCCTACATCCTTCAAGCTTCAACAAGTGCCGCTAATTGCATCTAATGACAGCTCTTCTGTCGTAAGCACTTGCCCTCAGTGCAATGCCATTCTCTGCCCTCTGTGCTGTCATTTGCCACCATTAGAGAGCAGTCAGTTAGGAATGGGAAGTACAGATTATTTTCACTCTCTCATGTCTTAATTCCCGCCATTTGACACAAATGTCAAAAGAGCAAAAGAAGTCAACTCACAATCACACAGAGTGTATGTACACTCAGTCTCTCTAAGCGCCATTCCTGGAAACATTTGCATTTTGAAATGCTCCTTCCTAGTGACAACATGATGTGCCAATCCTTCTGCATGCGGCGTCTGCTCCAAAGCATGCCGGAGAAAGGGACAGTAGCTTTATATGAAATAATTGAAAGCTTTTCCTGGGTCAGTCCACAGAATAGCGGACAGGAAGAGCCAGAATAACTAGGGCAGACAATTACAGGGTTGGCAAAGGCTGTCAAGCCCCCATTTTGGAAACGGTTTAAACGCTTGTTTTTGTTACCCCGTGAAATCATTGTAAATCCACTTCCAGCAATTTAACTGCGCAATTTAAATTCTGAAATAGCTTCTCTCTTACTAATGACCTCATTTTTAACACTGCTGCTATCATCCTTTGGAGAGTATAACAACACCTTTTCAAAAGCTTAAAATATAGGCTTTAGACAGCTGTTTGAAAAGGAAATACATTGCAAATCATATTTATTTAGTATTTGTTCTGGCATTGTTATTATATATAT
>NW_015549621.1:625091-631458 GCF_001515605.1 Sinocyclocheilus anshuiensis | reverse complement strand
TTTTTTTTTTTTTTTTTTGTGCTTTCATTCCAGGATGAAGTGAAGAATGAGATTGGAGTAATGAACCAGTTAAACCACGTGAATTTGATTCAGCTGTATGATGCTTTTGAGTCTCGGACTAATCTCACACTCATTATGGAATAGTAAGTAGACCCCAATGTACTAGAAAGAAAAAATGTTCTCTCCTGGCCTGGTCCTCACATTCTGTCGCAAGAACATAGAGCTCCCACACATGCCACTTTACACAGTCATGATGGTGTGTCATCTTCCTGCCTTGTTCACAGATTTAATTCACTTTTTTTGATGGTATTGAATTGGCAAATCAACACTTTTAATTTTATGATGAAATTTTTGTGTGAATATTAATATTTGTAATACAAGACATAACAATTAATGATGTTTTTTTTTTTTTTTGGAAGATGGATATTTTTATGTGAAGGTACCACTAGAAGGAAAGAGTCTTAAAATTCATTTTTGTTTTAGCATTAAAGAAAATACTTGAACCCACATGACTTAAGCCACTTAATGTCAGTTTGCATGTACAAATAGACTGAACTAAAAGAGAGGAGTTAATTTGTGATGGTTCATTTTAAAATATCTTTCCATGGTTTGTTATTTCAGTGTGGAGGGTGGTGAATTGTTTGAACGAATCATTGATGAGAATTACCAGCTGACGGAGCTGGATGCCATCGTGTTTACCAGGCAGATTTGTGAGGGGGTTCAATACCTTCACCAGCAGTACATTCTCCATTTAGATCTTAAGGTAAACCCCACGCACAGCACTGAATGTTATAATGTGATACTGATGGGATTAGCAGTGCATAGTCTCAGGGGTCTCTATGGAAAAAGCCACCAATGAATCACCCATGTATGTCAACATTAGCATTAGTCTGAATATCATACATTTTAATTAGCGTGCTGCCAAGGGACTTGTGCCTTGTGTTGCTGTTAACATGTTGTTTATAGGAAATATGGAATGCATACCATATGCATTACCAATCTACATAAATTGCTTATGTGTAAGTAAAAGCTTGTTCACTCCAAGGACAAGAACGAAAACGATAAAGATGTAGTCTTAAAAATCATTCTAAATTTAAAAGTAGCAGTACAGTCCATAATCACTGGAATCACTTTCTGTGTTTTTTTTGTTTTTTTTAAGCTTATGAATGATAAAAACATTGACAGCCAATCAGAGTCCATCGTGCTTTAAAGAGCTCAAGCATTTAAAGCGACAGATGACAAAACTGCAGCACACACTTACAATAAACAGAACGATGATGTACAGTGGTGTGGATGTTAATATAGTTATCGTTATAGTTATCAATCATTCTTGGTGTGAACTGACCTTAAGTCAGGTGTCGGATGTTACTACCCTTCATAACAATACATTTGAATCCCATATTTAGTTTGAAATACTAAAGTTGTTATTTATATTGTTAGCGTTTTAGTATTCATAATCAGTTTTAATTTTAAATCTTATTTATCTTTTAATTTTTATATTTTCTGCAATATAGCCAGAAAACATTTTATGTGTGAGCAGCACAGGGAATCAGATCAAGATCATTGACTTTGGACTCGCCAGAAAGTAAGTAGCAGACCTAACTAAATTCTCTTATTAAAAACAAGGCATATAAATAATAACAAGATTTTTTATATATATATATATATATATATATATTTTTTTTTTTTTTTGAAGTGAACAAAAGAAGCACTTTTCTCGGTCTTGGATAATTATTTCCCTAATTTCACACATAAAATAAAGTGTTATAATAATGTGTTTTTAGCTGACATCAAGTATTTTGATTCACTACTGTACATGGTTACCATGACTACATTAACGTTCCTCGTCCTCGATGAGTGATCATTTTTTGATATCTTCGTTTACTTTGAGCTTTAAAGTTTAAAAGTATTACAACAATCAGAGTCCATACAAAGTCAACGAAATGTACTGTCTGTGTAACAGTTAGAAACTAGCATAACTTTTCATTTAGCATATCTTTTAAGAATCTTCATGGGTGGACAAAACACTGGTGTTGGATCTGTGGTATATATATTTAGCAGAAACTGTTTTCCAAAATGACTTAAAAACTAAAAATATTACAACAAAAGCAAGGCATACTACAGACACTGTAACATGAGAAATGGCACAATACAAAGTGCCAGAATTGTAAGTGAGACTCTTGTGGAACAGCAGAAAGAGAAAAGTAGAGCTTTTTTAAAGTAAGTACAGTGTGAGTCAGGTTCTTACAGGGGAGTTGTGTGTTTTCTATAGCAGAGAGGGAAGATCATTCTACCACTGAGCCACAGTGAATGTGAAGGTTGGGGAAAGTGATTTTGAGCCTTTTTGTGAGGTTGCCATGGGATTCCACTCACAAACTTACTTCCGATTTCTGTAGAAAACACAAATATGCAGATGTGAGTGGAGGTAGAAAGTACAGATCCAGTGACTCTACTGACACAAACACTGAATTGAACGTAGGTGGGCTGTTGCTGGGATCATTTGAGGTTGGACATGCTCAGATAGGGCGTGCTTTTCATGATTTTCCATTGTAAAGTGCAGAAATGCATAATTGGGCAGCCTTTGTAATTTGGTCCTTGAAGTTCAGCTAATTTAAAAAGTTAAAGATTCTTCCAGGTTCCTGACTGACCTGGTGTTATCATCACCAAGGTCTGTTGAATGAGCTTAGTGTTACGAGTCAGTGAGTTTGGGTCTGTTTTTTTTATATTGGTATTATACAAAATCCAAAAACAAATCTGCAAAATGTGTTTGTTCATCCTTCCAGGTATAGACCCAGAGAAAAGCTGAAGGTCAACTTTGGAACCCCAGAGTTTCTGGCACCAGAAGTTGTCAACTATGACTTTGTGTCATTTCCTACAGACATGTGGAGTGTTGGTGTCATCACATACATGCTGTGAGTACACAACTAGAGGCAGTAAGGCAGATCTATTAATGCAGTATTTCTTATTTCAAAAAACATTATGCTGACTTCCAAAAGTTTAATATAAAGAATTGTCATTAAAGAGGCAGAATCGACATTCATGAAATAAGTGCATATACATTAATGATTTATGCGTTATAGGAAGAAAAGTCTTTCTTCCTTTCTTTCTACGCTGAATTGCACAGTGGCATAGACTCCTGAGTGAAATATCAGAGAGATCAAAAGCCAAATGCAAATGTGATGCCCATGAAAGCTTTAGAGGGCTCATTTGAAAGCATTGAATAGAGCCCTGATAAAAGGGCACCAGTTCCTTACAGCTCAGAAAGCATGTTACCAACCCTGCTGCTCTGAAAAAAAAAAAACTACACACAAGCATCTCATCTCTAATCCTGTGCCCCCATCACTCTGCTCCCCGTGAGCAGTACTGGTCCTCTGCTCTGGCCAATAGCGGCCAGGCTGAATCAATACTAATTACCTGACAGCTGTTGGTGGAGATTTAGAAGGGCTTGCCCATCCAGAGAATATGTGCATCACCTACTTCACACTTCTCTGAGAACTGAACACCCAACAAGCCTTCAGTGTTCAGTGTATTCATTTAATTATAGCTTTTTATTTTAAGTAGACACAAACACATAATTGTGTTAGTGGTCAGTTAAGCCACCATAACTGTTGTTGCCTTCATTTCAAATTGTTTATAGACAGTATTGGCATTACGATTGTGTATCCATTTACTTTTATGTTTATATAATGCGTATGTACATTTATATTTAATTTTTGTTCAGTAACATTTTACAACAAAGTTCAAATTGTTAACATTACTTAATGCGTTTGATATCATATCAGCATAGCGATGTTTTTAGTAATCTAGGTTAATGTTAATTTATAAATATTGTTAATTGTTCATTCATGTTCATTCATAATAAATGAACTTTTTTTCTAAATATTATATACAACTTGAAATATTTAAAATGTATCAGTATATATAGAATTGAATTTGGATTAATAAATGCTGTAAATGTATTGTTCATTGTTACTGTGCGTAATGTCAACAAATTTAACCTTAACTGTCGCTATTTATTTATTAAGGTGGTGATTTTAACCAAAGCAAACAAATGAGGAAAAATACAAACACAGCTGATTAATCATGAGAAGTCAACAATATTCACAGTACTGCAATATTAAAATATAAAAGGTAGATCAGAATGGTACAAAGCAGCTATTTTTACAGTATGTCATACTTTGATAATCTTAAAACTAAGGTGAATAGATTTCTGGGTTATTCACTCCCTTTATGATTTCTTTTTTCAGTCTGAGCGGCCTTTCTCCATTTATGGGTGACAACGATACAGAAACAATGAACAATATTCTGCACGCCAAGTGGGACTTTGATGCAGAGGCATTTGAGAATGTGTCAGAAGAAGCCAAAGACTTCATTTCCAGCCTTCTTGTGCCCACCAAATGGTATTCATCCATCCATCATTATTCCACTAATGCAAAACCTTACAGTACAGAACATACCTTAAGTCACGCTTTCTATTGCACATAGGTTATTTCTCCTACTTTTCTAGCCTGCTCTCTTGTGGCATTAAGAGCCTCACTTTTCTCTTCCATCTCTCAATCCTTGCCCCACTTTGACCTGCTCAGGTTCCCTTAATGCATCCTGACATCAAAACTGAAACCTCTCAAAATGCAGAGCTGTACACCAAAAATGGGCACAAATAACATATAATTGGCTGCTGACATAACATGGCCTGGTGCATTTTAGAGCATTTGGAGCTCACTTTCATGTTGCTCTGTCTTAGCTAACCTCTCCCACACAAGGGCTGTGTTGCTCAGCTGGCATGAGATAATAGCAGGCTGGCACAGCAGGTGGCCATGAGAGGGCACATTGTCTTTTGCCCACCATCTTACCACGGTCTATGCAGTAAAAGTGATAGTTAATGATCCAGTGCACATTGACAAGGTGCATTTAGATGCAGTGGGACACCCACCCTGGCCTTCCTCCCTTCTCTTTATCTGTGGTGACCTCATCACAGCCCTCGAAACATGCCGTGTGATTCATATCACCCTTGCTTTCAGCCAATGAATACTGATGATAATGATGATAATATAGTACAATCAGCTGGATTATGTCTTTCTTACTGGTAAAAATGCACTCATGCTGTGCACAAATTTTACAAAGTGTTTCAGGATGATCGGACATTTCTTTCAATCATTTTCAGGACACCATTTGTTCCCCTTGCTCAAATAAAATTGGCTGTCTTTTGGCTCTGTTGGCCAAATGTTAGCACAACTTAGCCAAACTTACCACAGAGCCTGTCCCAGTACATACACTTTTGAGCGAGTACATGCCACAGGAAGTGAGTAAAACTGTCTCAGGTCTGAAAAATGCCAAAGCCCAGTGTCTTATTGTTAATATCACTTTAAACAGGTATTTGAGGCTGAGCATATCCAAGTACTCATCATGTTCAGAAACTCACATGCTCTGAAAACTGTCCAGTGTGTAAGTATATTAATTAGATCTTATATTTAATTTGGAAGTAAAAAGTGTTGCACTTTTGTTATTTTTGTGGAACATTTGCAACTGCTTTTTTCGCTTAATTAGAAGAACTAAAATTAATAAATTGTGTTGCCTGTTAGGGACTGAACAGACATTCAGAAGTTTAATTTAGAGTGTAAAATATTGAAAATCAAATTGTCTTTAAAAACTTTACTTGATTTTTTTAAATAAAAGTGTGTCCCATTAGGTAAAAGCTCTACACTTGAGGGAGCCTACTTGAACACTTCGGCCAAACACCGGAGATGCGTCTGTAAAAAGACAAGTGGTCAAGTACAAATACCACAAGTGTGGGTATTGGGACAGGCACAGTTAGCCAAATCTTGGTTGTGTCTCATTTTGAAGACTGCACCCTCCTGAGGCGGCATTTTTCGGTCACATACAGCATTGAGGATGTCTCAATTAAGAAAAGTAACCATTACACTGCAAATAAATAAATCTCAGTAATTTACATCTCATAAGGAGTAATACATTTTAGAATGATAATTTTTCTCGACGACATGCAGTCGACAATGCCACCTCTGGAGGGTGCAGTCTTTGAAATGAGACAGTTTGAATGAATCATGTTAAAGATGTTTTAAACTAAACACTAAATATAAAATACATATAATATGATATATAAATCTGTAATAAAGTGACCGTAGGCCTACTAATATGTGACCCTGGACCACAAAACCAGTCCAGTCTTAAGTCGCTTGGGTATATTTTTAGCAATAGCCAAAAATACATTGTATGGGTCAAAATTATTGATACCATAAATATATTAAAACTTAATTTTTGATTAGTAATATGCATCGCTAAGGACTTAATTTGGACAACTTTAAAGGCAATTTTCTCAATATTTTGATTTTTTTGCACCCTCAGATTCCAG
>NW_015549621.1:621987-624968 GCF_001515605.1 Sinocyclocheilus anshuiensis | reverse complement strand
CAACTATTGTCCTATCCTAACAAACCATACATCAATGGAAAGCTTATTTATTCATCTTATGACTGGTTTTGTGGTCCAGGGTCACATATTTGTTGATGTCCTGTCTATATGGAAAGTGCTCGATCAGCATAATGATCAAAACATCTCTAAGGCTTGAAAACTGTATACTGCATCTTATGGAGCTGATTATTTCTTTGAGCACCGGACATTTTTTAAAACAATGTGTGGGTGTGTGTTTGTGTGTGTGGTCTCTATGGTAGCAGCCGTATGAGTGCATCAGGGTGCATGAAGCATAGTTGGCTAAATAACCTGGAGGACAAGGCCAAGATGTGCAAAGTTCGACTGAAGTCTCAGATGAGGCTTCAGCGTTACCTCGCTGCTCACCGCCAGTGGAAGGTATGGAGTCATGAGTCTGTACATGTGTTTGATTCCAAATGGATTTAGAACATATGGTGTTGTAGTATTGTACCACATAACAGTATAACATGTTCCTGTTCTTATGGTAACTTTATTTTTACAGAAACATTTCTATGCGGTTGCTGCAGCAAACAGGTTGAAGAGGTTTCAGCAGAGCAGATCAGTTAGTAGTCCGAATTATTAACCTGGAGGAGAGTGTCAGTAGCACGAGAGGACATCACCAACATCGCACACTGGAACATGTGGAACTTGTCTGAATATTTGAAATGCCTTTTTAGGAAGTGTTTTATATGTTCTTGTATGTTAATAGCCAGTGTAAAAGTATCTTGTTAAAAAGTGTCACATTTTCTTAATGTACCTTGTTTGGAACACCAATGCATTTAATTCACTTCTTTATCATGCTTTCACACCAGGAGTGTATGGCATAGATTGCAGGATGTGCTTTTGAACCACATGAAAAAGCTTTCGTCCCTTCTGTGAAGGCCTTTTTCTTGGGCACTACTGCCTTATACTAGTATTTAAAATGGTCTTCATTCTCATGATTCCGTATTTTATATTAGTATAAAAAACATAGCATGAAGATTTGATGTAGAAACACTGTATTCATCCTATATTTCTTATCTTTGTTTAGCATGTTGATTAGAACTGGAAACAGAATCTGATTGAGACTCAGCTGGCATGTTTTTTTTCTCTCTAAATTTGCATTTAAAACCTTTTACTGGTTGTTCCAGAATATTTTGATGTCAATATTGTGACTTGAAATTTTTTGCTTTCTAAGAATTTATTGCTTTTGCACACATTCATATGGTAATAGCAGAACCACAAATAGATACACAAAGGTGGTTCTACTCTTGGCATGGCAACTAGCATACGAGTACACCGAAATTAGCACAAAATTATAGGGCAGTTCTGTTTGCTATTTCTGTCATAGTTCATAGTGTGTGCTTATCTAGAAATCATTGTATTGGGTATTTTTCAGCATAATACAGACTGTCACAAATTGCCTGAAGAGAATTAGTGTTTATTCAAGAAATAAAAAATAAAAAAACCTGAGAAACTGATAAAACTTAATTGGGTCAAGAATACACATTTTGTTCATATTAAAATCCAACCAAACTGGAAGAAGATGAGCCATTCCTTATTGAAACAAATGGATAACACCCAGATGATCTTAAATGCAACATTCACCACCACCTATGAGATTTTCAACGGTGATTCAAAGCAATACCACAGAACACTGAGAAATAAAATCATATTGTCATTAGACAATCATCCAAATCATGATGGATTAAACAAACATTAACACGCAAACTACATGAAGATACAATACTGCAATTTTAAAATGCATTATCTAAGCAAGGAACGTATCATTTAGCAAACCTTTATTAAACAGGCACAATATTAAAGCTGTCATATAAAAAGTAACCATCGTTGCACCAGGAAATGGCAATAAATCAAAAGGATAATAAAAAGTGCCTCTGGAAATGTCCATATGTGAATGAAATTATGAAACCAAGAAGCCAGAAGGGGGCCGACAACTTCTCTTAGTAATACAGAGTATTAAATCCAGCTCCTGGAAGGACCTGTTGACATTATGCAGAACGATAATTAAATAAATTGGAAACATAAAACCTTACAGAGTTCAAGAATCTACCGCCTTTGCTTTTAATGCATTTTCAAGGATTTTTCTTTTCCACTCTTCATAATTTTTTGTCTCTTCTTCCTCAGTCTTCTCGACTCGCTCTTGTTTAGGGGATGTTGAAATCTCTACATCTGGAAAAAAGCCAAAAAGACAATTACTTTTATCATAAAACATGACATGTTCTGCCTATTATTAAATATTACATCTAGAAATAATAATTATTAGTCTTATTACTGAGAGAAAACGTTTTCTTCCACAGCTTAAAAACATGAACCAAAAAAAGTTACATACAGTGCCAACCACTAATACTGACACCCTTGGTGCTGCATCATCTATCTTTTTGATCTTTCATTAAAAAAAATTTCAAACCTATGATTGAAGTAAAACAATGGAAAGTGGGGGGGAAATCTTATTCTGAAATAAATGTTTTTCTCTAGTTCACATTAGCCACAATTATTGGCACCCAATTATTGCAACGTCCTTTTCCCAAGATAACAGCTCTCAGTTTTCTCCTATAATGCCTGACGAGTTTGGAGAACACCTGACAAGAGATCAGAGGCCATTCCTTCATCCAGAATCTCTCCAGACCCTTCAGATTCACAGCTCCATGTTGGTGCTTCTTCTCTTTAGTTCACCTCACTCAATTTCTACAGGGTTCAGGTCAGGGAACTGAGACGACCATGGCAGAAATCTAATTTTGTGCTCAGTGAGAGATTTTTGTGTTGATTTTGATGTTTGTTTTGGATCATTGTCCTGATGGAAGATCCAACCACGGCCTATTATAAGATTTCTAACAGAGGCAGTCAGGTTTAGATTTTTTATCTGTTGGTATTTGATAGGATCCATGATGCCAATATCTGAACAAGATATCCAGGACCTCCGGCAGAAAAATAGGCCCACAACATTAAAGATCCAGCAGTAT
>NW_015549621.1:620673-621034 GCF_001515605.1 Sinocyclocheilus anshuiensis | reverse complement strand
ATATCTGAACAAGATGTCCAGGACCTCCGGCAGAAAAATAGGCCCACAACATTAAAGATCCAGCAGTATTTTTAACTGTGGGCATGGGGTACTTTTTATCTCCGTTTGCAAAGTTTCATTCTTATTTTAGTTCAATCTGACCATAGAAGCCAGTCTCGTTCGAAGTTCCAATCATGTCTGACAACTGAATATGCTGGAGTTTGTTTTTGGATGAGTAAGATTTTTCTTGAAACCCTCCCGAACAACATGTGCTGATGTAGGCTTTCTGACCCCAAGACTCAACTAATCTCTGCGATTCTCCAGCTGTGATCCTTGGAGAGTCTTTGGCCACTCAAACTCTCCTCCTCACCGTGCATTAGGA
>NW_015549621.1:613252-620647 GCF_001515605.1 Sinocyclocheilus anshuiensis | reverse complement strand
GGAACCTCCTTTTGCCAAGAGAACAGCTCTGAGTCTTCACCTATATTGCCTGAAGAGTTTAGAGAACATCTGACAAGAGATCGGAGACCATTCCTTCATCCAGAATCTCTCCAGACCCTTCAGATTCACAGCTCCATGTTGGTGCTTCTTCTCTTTAGTTCACCTCACTCAATTTCTACAGGGTTCAGGTCAGGGAACTGAGACGACCATGGCAGAAATCTAATTTTGTGCTCAGTGAGAGATTTTTGTGTTGATTTTGATGTTTGTTTTGGATCATTGTCCTTTGCAAAGTTTCATTCTTATTTTAGTTCAATCTGACCATAGAAGCCAGTCTCGTTCGAAGTTCCAATCATGTCTGACAACTGAATATGCTGGAGTTTGTTTTTGGATGAGTAAGATTTTTCTTGAAACCCTCCCGAACAACATGTGCTGATGTAGGCTTTCTGACCCCAAGACTCAACTAATCTCTGCGATTCTCCAGCTGTGATCCTTGGAGAGTCTTTGGCCACTCAAACTCTCCTCCTCACCATGCGTTAGGACGATATAGACACACATCTTCTTCCAGGCAGATTTGTAATATCTTTAGTTGATTGGAACTTCTTAATTATTGCCCTGATGGTGGAAATGGGGATTTTCAATGCTCTAGCTCTTTTCTTACAGCCACTTTCTATTTTGTGAAGCTCAACAATCTTGTTCTGCACATCAGAACTATATTCTTTGGTTTTACTCTTTGTGATGGATGATTAAGGGAATCTGGCCTTTGTGTCCCATTTATAATCCTGTGGAACAGGAAGTCATGGCTGGATAATTTTATGCTCCTGGTCACCCTGGTGTGTTAAAATTTTTTAAATATGAATGGGAATATACTTCAGAGATATTTTACTCATAAGAATTTCTAGGGGTACCAATAATTGTGGCCAACATGCATTGGAGAAAAACATTTATTTCATAATGTGAGTCCCCCCCCCCATTTCAACTGTTTTACTTCAATGATAGGTTAGACTTTTGTGAAGTTTTTTAATGAAAGATCAAATAGATAAATGATGCAGATTTATTTTCACAGCCACCTTTGCTCATATTTACCAGGGGTGCCAATATTAGTGGTTGGCACTGTAGATGTGCATACACCGTATATAAGGGCAGCTGATGGGTTGAATAATAATTTGCCATTATTTGTGGTAGGCAAATGGCTTTCTTACCATCTTCTTCCGTTTCTAGTATTTCAGTGAGAGTCTTCTGCCTCTTTTGAGCAGTTTTGACTGGTTTCTCCATAGATGAAGGTCCATCTGAGGGTACATGGACATATCAGACTGAATCGGTCTGCTTAATATCACTATTTGAGAAGAAACATGCTGCTCTTTGATGTTGAACTACACAAAAAAATAAACATGGACTAATTATGATATGTCTTTAGCCATGGTAACCAGTGAAATGTGTTTCTTTATGACAGATCTCTTTGAAGTAATATCTCCTGATTGAAAAGGAAAAAAAAAAAGATGAAATGTTGTGCAAATTCAATTACAACATCTTTGTTATACATGAAAGTCAGACCAAGACCTCCAACAAAAAATGTCTCTGTGCCTTTATTCACTTTAATTAGGCAATGTATCATTTTCCAAAAAGCTTTTGTTTGAAGGAGTCACACTTACTGCAGATCTCCTGTCCAAATTTCTGAAACTGTGTGCACAGCCGGTCAAAGATGCCCTTCTTTGCTCCAGATGAAGAAGCTAATTTCCTGTCAGTTCTGATTTTCATGCACCTTCAAACAGGAAGGACAGAACCAATTTATTTTTCCATCTTCAGTAACAATGTAAACCAGGTGCAGTTTAGATTTGGAGATTTCTGTGGATTGTTGACATGCATAAAATCTTTTTGACCCATCTGGGTGCCTGATTTGTTCATTATCGTACAGTAGCAGAGTTTGGTTGGATAACAACAGACCAACATAGTCACTCAGGCTCAGCACATTTGGATTTGGCCAGTCTTAACATTAGCACCTTTAAGAAAGCATTCCTTAGTGATACCATAAGCCCTATTCGCACGGAATTAGTATTATCTGGGGACCTTGTGTGATTTTGAAATTACCCCCCCACATCTGAATTTCGTGTGGTGTATTCGCACGGGATAAGCGAAGCCTGTGATTTCACTCGAATTTACTGACTTATCTCCCAGATACCCGGATGTCAAGGCTTTGAGAGTCCCGTTCTATGGTCCAGATGGATTTAAAAAAAAAGAAACTAATACAGTTTCGTGCGCGGAGTCATTTACATTTCACCAGGTTAAAATAATATCTCAAGCTTTATGCTTGACTTATTTGTAACACATTAACCTCAAAACCTTTTCAGCTTTCTCTTTCTGCAAATTGTATGGTGTAGCGATATGATGACAGCACCCAAAATACTATCAAACACTCCAACGCAGCTCCATTCTTTGCGGAAGATGGATAAAAAGGCACACAGCAAACAAAAACCTCGAAAAATGATATACGACCCGCCAAATGCTGGCCAAATCACAGAGATGCCGATTCGCACGGGACTAATATCATCACAGGACCTTGGTGTTTGGCGAAATATGGTAGGTCATTTGCGGGGGAATTTTTAGTTTACAAATTACAGACATGGCCGATTCGCACGGGATTAAGATCACAGACAACCTCCACATTTAGTGGCATTCCTTATGTATGCACTCACTTTCATTGAGTCTAATATGCAGATAACCTAGTTGTAAGTGCGTACAGGGAACAAATATGACTAAATTTCACAACTATGTGATAGGCAATCCATGATCTGACCATTTTAAATTAATCAGTATTTAATGCACTTCTCATAGCCTCGTATTAAAGTACTTATGGCCTCACTCTACTTTGACCACACTGGCACTGTGAAGAGCTTAATCAGGGTCTCAAGAGACAACTGAGCTCCCAATCAAAATTAATATTAATGTGATTGTCAAACACACAATCATCCAGCAACAAGTATTTCTGAACCATTCATTATTTGACTCAATGACAATATAACATTACAGTGTCCTATACTCACTTGCATGCTGCATACAGAGCTGCTGTGGTAAAGAGAGGCTTAGACAGGTCAAGGTCGTGTTGCTGAGCAGCAGGCAAACTGGTCTCATACCTTAAACAAATACATAATGTAGGTTTAGATCAAGTCATTCGATTAATCTTGACTGCACTGATGCAATGTGAAGACTCACCGCTGAAGGATCCGAGAGGCCACTTTAACTGCTTCCAAACAGCCATACTGCACTGCAAGATCTCTGAGACCCAGGTTTGACTGCAGGCCCAGCATGCACTCCATAGCCTTAAAATTACTGGAGTACACCTTAGGACTCAGTCCTGATAGTTTGATGGCATACTCCTATCCAGCAGAAAGTTGAAAGAGTATTAATTTCTAAAAATGATTGCAAGAAAATACTCATATTACTACATATGCTAATGCGTACAACATCTTGTGTAAAGCGGTCAATGGTTATTGTGTGAAAATGATTTTGAACAATATTTAAACAGTAACAGCGTTCTCATCATCCACTTCATTTCCACCACATCAAACTATTTTGCCCCTAATATCTCTTTTTGCAAAAGTCAGTCTGTGGACAATTATTCTTTATATTAAATATGAGATATGTGATGCAGGAAGAAAACTGAATATTTATTTTCATTGCCAACCAGGCTGTAATTTTGTCTAAATGATGGCAAAAAGTGTTTACATATTATTGGTGTACATTTAGGATACATAAAGGGGTAGCTATAACATTAGCCTTGACAAAGCAAAGTAATAGGCTATTTATTTATAAAATACCAATTCATTTAAACGAAGAAAGCTATTTAATTCAATACATAATTTGAGATGAGCAAATGACAGTTTTCCTGTGATGCCACTATTGGACAGAGTTAGTAAATAAAGTGAATTGGCAAATAAATTAGCGACAAAGCAAAAAAAAAAAAAGAAAGAAAGCCTACTGGGCTTAACAGTAAAAGATAACTCGCACATATGCATATTTCCATTACATAATATAGTAACATATTCAAGTGCGTGTGACTCTGTACATGGTACTACACATCACATCACGCAGTGTGGGAACTGGATCTTGCCTTGTCTAGAGGAAATTTCATTGAAGTCGCTGCCAACTCGAGGCAAATAATGGCCTTGCTGGTGGCTGTAACAGAACCCAGTCCAACACACTTCACTTGGGATAATCGCATGTATTCCTCTGCTTGACTGAAAATAAGAGATCACAATTAACGTTAGTTGTGTTGTTATATTGACATGTTCACTTTAGATTGAACCAAACAAGCGGCTTGTCTCTCTACACTGTCACACTTCACTTACCTCAATACTTTAACAGCTGTTATCCCGATCTTCGAAGCAAGCTTACGAAATAACTCTTTATCCATTTGTAATGTAGTTCGGATCTTCTCTTTAACCTCAACACAACAGAGTCCTCTCAGTAAGCACACCTTGCACAGACAAACTGCTTTCGCGCGAAAACGAACACGTGTCCCACCCGAGATAAACGTCTGGATCTGCCATTGGTGGATCAAGAAATGGGCGTGGACAACCTCGTTCGAGAAAAATACGTATAAACATTAAGTATTCGTCAAATGGTACTATATATGGCCAAGCGGAGTGCATGATATTAAATGCTAAATGTTGGTCAGAGAAACCCAGCCGAATATTTTATTGTAAACAAATCAATTTTAATTCTAAATGTTGTCTCTACAGCGTTTTAGAGCGGAATAATCCAGCTCTCGGGGCTTGTTGTGTTGTGTGCGGGCAGAGCTCGTCATGAGGCGGAACAGCGGCAGTCACGTGACACGACCATACATTCACAGCGGGCTCATCCAGTGTTTCCTCGAACATACCTAATAATCATGGTAAGATATAAGCCATCATCGTATGCGTAGACTGTGTGCTGGATGCTTTGTATGCGCCGTTAAGTTGCTTAAAACAGTGATAGTGTCAGAGGGACACTGAGATCTCTTGACGGACTGTTGCGCGTTTGTGAAGATAGTCGTTAGCATTAGCGTTTGGGATGCGGAGGCCTACATACACTTAATCATTCTTGTTTATTTCCTCTGTCTTGTTTTATTCTACTAGCGGTGTGTCATTTGGCATGCAGGTTTAGTAGACTTGCAGCCGTTATGTTTTGCTGTCATTACAATCCACAAGTTTTGTGCAAAATGAGCTACTTTGAACTGCTAATCCTGCTAGCATTAGCGTTGTCATTTCTTTACAGTTCTGTTTATGTCAGAATTATTATTTATTGTTATTATATATCTGAGATACTTTTATATGCAGCTCTTTGTTTATAAGTGCATTATATATAGTTGAATAATGGAAATGATTTTAGTATGCGGTGTTTGGTCACGGGTTCATTCATTCAGGTTAAAGCAGACGGTAATCTGTTTAATTTACTGTTCATCATAACACGTTTGAAATTGCTATTCTTCACGTGAAGTGTAACTGTCTAGTACTGACACTAACGATGGGTCGTTTGGGAGGGGTGGACGTACATCTGTCACCCTCCACCCTGGCCTGCAGACCACTGAGACTTCATTTATATAGCTATATGATCAGTTATAATCTCGTGATTACAGGCATTTATTAGGCTCATTAACAGATTAATATAATGGCACTGTTTCAGTTCTTGAAGTTATACTTTCTGAACTTTTATTGAAAAAATATTTGGTAATGTCACATGACTTTCTAGCTGTAGTGCTATGCTACTCTTCATGCACTGTATTTCATTTTTAACAATATTTTTGTAATTCATTTACAGTTATGCACAGTGGTTTTGTGATATTTTCATATTTCTAAAATGTGCCTCAGGACAAATGAATTGAAATGTGCTAGGCTGAAATGTAATTAAAAATAGTGAGAAACATTTAAAAAAAATGGTGACCAGCTACAGCACTTGGAATTAAACTTTAGAGCAGTAATGTATATGTGCAAGGGAGACCTTTTTTTCAGCATTAAGCAAGGATGCATTAAATTGATCAAAATTGACAGTAAAGTCATTTTTAATGTTAAAGATTTCTGTCAAATAAATGCTGCTCTTTTGAACTTTCTATTCTTCAAAGAGATTTGAAAACAAATGTATGACATTTTCCACAAAAATACATAATTCATATTTGCAATGTTGATAATAAGAAATGTTTCTTGAGCACCAAATTAGCATATCAGAATGATTTATGAAGGATCATGTGACACAGAAGACTGGAGGGTCATTCTGGCTAAAACTTTTGACTTTGGTAATTTTTTTTTTCCTGAAGAAAGACAAACATAAATAGTGATAAAAGCCAAAATAACAAATGAATATTTACGGAGTAATCCACTATTTTGTTGAGGTCGGTCAAAATGATAAATCAGTTCAAAAAGTTTTTAATTTATATAGCACAGTAAAAACAACAGTAGTTGACCATTGTGCTGTACTAAAAGACAAAGGATAAATATCTAAAAAGGAGACAAAAGATAATAAAAAGACTGCAAAACAATGATGAAGTGAGTTTAGATCAAAAACACCAATCAGAAAATTCAACCAAAAATCAAGAACAGTTATGCCTGAGAGAAAAGTTAGGTTAGATTTAACTTGGCCTAACTTGGGTTTAAATTCAGACTCTGTCTAGATCTCGGAACCATCAGCAATCTTTGTGGAGACTACCTTAATGATCTAGTTATTTAAAGGTGCAGTAGGAGATCTTGGAAAATGTTAACTTTAGCCTGATAGCACTGAAAGCGAACGTCCCACCTAGGCCTGTCGCGATAATTAAATAACCGTCTAATTGAGATTATTTGATCTAACCGCGGTTGTTTCAGACAACCGCGATTATTGTGCTTTTTATACGAGACAAGGGGGAGTCATACACCAAAAGAAACAGAAGAGCACCAGTTTGCTTTTCATGCACTGTATAGCCTATACGGGGCTCCAGACTCATTCTTCCCACTGGTCACTCTTTTGCAACTAACTTTCTCAGCTGGTCGCACGAGCACATGATTTGCTCGCAATATTTTGCTTAATATTTTTTTTGGCGCTACATAGACTTGTGCCGGTATTCGGTAATGCGATATATCACGGTAATGAATATGCACGATATTGTTATCGCGGGCACTTCTAAATACCGTGAATAATTATATATTACAAATTATTCAGAATAGTGAATGCATTTTAAGAATACTTTTCCCATCAACTGGTCAAAATGCACAACACCGCTGTATGCTGCCTGAAAGATGCGTGCGCACTCTGATGTAAACAAGCGCGGACGAGAAGCACATGGCGGAACATGTGAGAGACGCTCTGGATGAAACCGCACTTTCACTCTCTGACAGCAGATGGCGCTAAACTGCAGAAATAATAATAATAATAATAATAATAATAATAATT
>NW_015549621.1:610255-613223 GCF_001515605.1 Sinocyclocheilus anshuiensis | reverse complement strand
ACATGATTTGGTCGCAATATTTTTTTTTTTGCGCTACAACATGGGATTATTCAATGCATGCTGATGAACTTTTATCATAGATTATAGCTATATGGAAATGAAAGTGGTTAACATTCAACCCGTTCTTTATCATCAGTAGTATTATTTGTGATTTGAATTTTGTGAATGGGAGTTTCTTTTGCTGTGTTAAGCCGCGGGCTTCGGATGCTTTCACTTTCGAATTCGTGATCTTGTTGTCACTGTTTTGCTTACATACGTCTAAACACCTTTCATTTTTTTAAGACTAAAACAAAAGATGGATTGATTGTTATTCTTAATTAAAAAGCACAACAACAATAAATCCCAGCATGTTCACCTTCTCTGGTTTAAGAAGCGGTCTTTTACTTGACTTTCGCTTGAAAACCATCCATCGTTTCCTCAATATGCGCGTCATTCTTGCTGTGCGCTCCTTCGCGCTCGTGCTGACGCGGCGAGTTTACTCTCTTAAGCGCTGTTTCGTTATGCTTTCAGTTTTGTTTGCCATTTGATGTTTCTCATATGCAACAGAAATTTAAGCGCTTATGAGTAGACCAACGCGGTGGTCGCGCCAGTGCGACCGCACACAAAATTTAGTCGCACAGGCAGAAAAAATGGTCGCACTATATGGAGCCCTGCACTATATCATCTGAAGCGATTCCATATCTTAATGTGAGGGACAGAATTTAGGTTTACAGAAACTCATCTTCCTTCTGCTGCAGCTGTCAGTCATTCTCCGCTCAGCATTCAAACAGCATGTCACGTTCAGTTATGACAGTCAGCATAAAACTCTCTCTCCAAGATGATATATTCCCATTATAATACTTTAAGTTTAAGGAAGTAAGGAATTATCACAACCTGAAAGATTATTAGAAGCCTTTCTTTTTCTCATGATTTCTATCTTATATTCATGAATGTATTTTGCAAGAATAGTTAACAGAATAAACAGGTTTAAATTGTATAATGTGCACCAAAGATTTTTTTTTCAAGATATTGTTTTTGCTGCTAAATTATACAGTCAGCTAGTTTAATTTCATAGCTTATATATTTTTATTCAAATGTAGTTTTTCTCTGTAATGAGGAAGTGAGTATTTAGTGGATTGCGTTTAACAAAGGGTTTAAAAGAGCGACCATTAGTTCCACAAACACAGTATTGATATTCTGTAGTGGTGTAGAAAAAAAACAGCGCTAGTGTTGGATCGGTATTGGCCGATTCTTAGAATTTGGAATACTCCATGTAATCTTACACTGCAAAATAATAACTCAAAAAGATTAAAAGATAACATCATAATTATTTACTGAACCCTTAAATTAAATTAATCAATCATATAACGAAAGCCGTAAAAACAGACAATTAATCGTGATAATCGGCATAATAGTCAAAGCCCTAAAACAGACAATTAATCGCAATAATCGCGACTATTTTGTTAGACAATTAATCGTCAGCCAAATTTCATAATCGTGACAGCCCTAGTCCCACCCTCCCTGCAATCGCTGTTCAAAGCCATGCCACCTGAATGTATTTACGCTCACAGACCAGAATACCAGAGACAACATTACTACAATAGGCTACATCAGCGGTTCCCAATTCCAGCCGATGCTTCGAAGTGAAGTAAACTTCAACGGATTTCCCCTGCTCAGGGAGTAGGGAGCAATGAACTCTGTGTAGGATCATATCGATCGGAACACAGTTCATGCACGTAGCTCTCTTCTAACGAGCTGGTTATCTGAATCGGGTGTGTTAACTAAGCGCGATACGCAAAATATATGCAGAGCGGGGGAGCACGAGGACTGGGATTGGGAACCGCTGGGCTACATCATGTGTCATTCACCGGTGAAAAAACTGTAAAAGTACTACAATACCAGGAAGGAAGATCGGTTTGTTGATGTTTGTCTGCCATTCTCGCTCTGTCTGCACAGCGTGCGTGAACGCGCTGATGACGTATCCTGTCTGCACGAACCGGGTGCGCAGAGGTATGCTAATACATTCGTTGACAGGCAGGTAGGAAAGCCAATTAAAACTCTCTGACCGAGCGTTTTGATTGGATGAACATTTCTTGATCCTACGCCTTCTACAGAATATATAAATACAGATGAAGACATTTATACCACTTAACTTAATGATTGCTATCGGGATGTGAAGAGACTTTCAACCAGCATAACAAAAAATGTTTCTGAAGACAATCACCTATTGCACCTATAATTTCAAAAGATCAGAAAGATATTTTGGAGCTAATCCTTTCAGGGCTTTAAAAACAAAAAGCTACATTTTTTAATTAATTCTATAACAAACCAACAGCCAGTGCAAAGAATGTAACCTCAGTTTTGCTCTCGTTGAGATGCAAAAAATTTAAGGAAAACCCAGACTTAATATCAGACAAGCCTGCTGATAATGAGCACTAAATTTGTGTCATCAGCATAAAAGTGAAATGACACTCCATGTTTAGAAAGAATAGTACCCAAAGGAAGCATATACAACGAGAACAAAACGGGCCAGAATGGAGCTCTGAGGGACTCCATAATCCAAAACAGAAGAAGAAAACCTGTCAAGACAAACAGAAAAAGTTATATCATTCAGATAGGACTTAAACCACTTAAGAGCACAACCTTCAATACCCACACATTGTTCAAGTCGTGGAATAAGAATTTTGTGGTCCACAGTATCAAAGGTAGCAATCAGCTGAATTCAGTCACAGCTTTATCTCTATAGCAGGGTTAAGAGACCCGGTCTCACCAAGAACGATAACTATAAAGATAACTATATTAGCGTCCACACCAGTGGATGATACTCAGGGTTCCCACGCTTCTTGAAAGTACTTGAAAGTACTTGGATTTCAGACATATGGATTCAAGGCCTGGAAAGTACTTGAAAACAAACATAGGTCCTTGAAAGAGCTTGAATTAAATTTGAAATACATTTTCAAATACATCTATTTCAAAAATTGTCCTTTAT
>NW_015549621.1:605420-609574 GCF_001515605.1 Sinocyclocheilus anshuiensis | reverse complement strand
TAGCTGTGGTGTGGACTCTGCTATTCTTTAATATTGAGAATGATTTTTAGAACTATATCTTCATCTTTATAGTTATTGTCCTTGGTGTGAACAGGCCTTAAGAGTATTATATTTATAAAAATATATAAGAATATCACAGAAGACAATTTCACAGAGATTTGGTCAACACCGTCTATCGTGGCAAGCCTAATTTGAATGTGAAAAGTGTTTTTTCTCATTGTTGAACCCAGTTTTATGTAATGTATTTGGCATATAATGCAACTAGGACTGCCAAATTCAACTGATTTAGACATACTAATCTCTGTGAAAATAAAATAAAGATGCTGCCATGTTTCTAAAGTAATTTTTCCCAGTATAATTTGGCTCCAAATCCCAAATTGTCATTTTGACCTCCCTCTACATATGCATTACTCAGATTTTTTTGTCTGTCTTCTTTCTTTTTCATTAATGTATTTCTTGCACCAGGAGAAAAAAAAAACATCATACATTTTTTTTTTTTAGCTGGAGACCCCTGGTTGAGTTGATATGGAATGTCCTTGGAGTAATGCCTGCTGAAAATTGAGCTTTGCCATTACAGGAATAAATGACAGTTTAAAATATTTTTAAATAAAAAACTGTTATTTTTAATTGTAATAATATTTCACAATATTGTTTTTACTGTTTGTTTGATCAAATAAATGCAGCCTTGGTGAAGATAAAGAGACTTATTTCCAAAACATTTACATTTAGTCATTTTGCAGACGCTTTTATCCGCCTGAGATCCGTGCAGCTACCGTTGGATCATCTGGTTGAAATGAAAGATAGAGCTGTGTGTCATCAGCATAGCAATGGTAGGAGAAGCCATGTGCCTGTATGATGGGACCCAGTGATGTCGTGTATATGGAGAAGAGGAGGGGTCCAAGAACTGATCCCTGAGGAACCCCAGTGACAAGTTGATGTGCTTGGGATACCTCCCCTCCCCAAGCCACCCTGAAAGACCTACCAGTGAGATAGGATTCAAACCAGCGAAGAGGAATCCCTGTGATGCCCAGTGAAGAGAGGGCAGACAGGAGGATCTGATGATTGACAGATCATCAGTAAAAAAATCTTATGAACCCAAAACTTTTGAACAGTAGTGTACATATATCCTACCTACCATATATCTAAACTTTGGACACACTCTTAAGCGAATTGTTTCTCATGATCATAAAAACCATCTGATATAAAAGCCTAAGCTTAAATGCTTTAAATTAGTTAAAATTAGTAAAAAAACAAAATTGCTGGGACATACAGATGTTGACGTTGAAAGAAACTACACCTGATTCTAGTTTGATTGTTTGACTGCACCTGTTTATTCCAGCCTACCACACAGCAGTCGCCCCAGGATGAGCAGGAGAAGCTGTTGGATGAAGCTGTGCAGGCAGTCAAGGTTCAGTCATTTCAAATGAAGCGCTGTCTGGTGAGTTAAGTACATGCAGGTTTACAGTGTCCATAACATTGTTCATTTCCATAGCAGTGTTATGCTTCTTGCTTTGAACAAATAAAATAAAACTAAATTTTATTGACATTGCCTTGTGAAAGCTGCACCCTTACTCTGTTGATGAACATTTATGTCCTTCATCCAGGACAAGAACAAGCTGATGGATGCACTGAAACATGCCTCAAATATGTTGGGGGAGTTAAGGACTTCTATGCTTTCTCCCAAGAGCTACTATGAACTCTGTATGTGTTTCCATTGCATTATGTGTTTAAATAGAATAGAACTCATTTGCACTCTTAACATTAAGAATTTTCTAAAGAACAATATACTGTGCTGTTATTTTCTTTCAACAGCTGCTGTACATGTCATCTGTAGAGATTTCATTTATTTATTGTACTAAATTCTTGTTGTAGACATGGCCATCTCAGATGAGCTGCATTACCTGGAAGTCTATTTGACAGATGAGTTTGCCAAAGGCCGCAAGGTTGCGGACCTCTATGAGCTTGTTCAGTATGCTGGGAACATCATCCCTAGACTGTGAGTATCTGAGGAAATCTCCCCAAATACTGTTACTGTAATTTTCAAGATTTTGCCATTTCACATTGGCCAACATTGTGACTATAAAATAAAAATGCCAATAGAGCAGTCTGCGTCCATTTGGTGATCTTGTTAAAGGGTTAGTTCACCCAAAAATGAAAATTAGCCTGTGTTTTAATAAAATACGATGTTTTGTTTGTTATATTCCAATATTCCAGAGAATATTATTCAGTGAATTAACATTATCCAGTGAATTATTCTTGACTCTCTAGCTATTAAACAGCTTATAAACCTACTAAAACTGTAGTTTAAAGTTGATATGACTCCTGTCCTTTATTTATTTTCTCCATTTGAAAACATTAGACATTTATTTTTCTTATTGTTAATATTAGTGTTGTTGCTGTTGATGCTTTTTATAAATAAAATGTTTTTTATTGTTGTAATATAAAGATTAAATTTAACATGAACGTGCTAATTTTCAACACTTAAAAAAAAAAAGATGACTGAAAAGAGGAAAAACCAAAGTGAAGTATGTTCTTACTTCACTTAGTCATTTATTTACTTTATAACAGTAAATAAATATCGGTTCTGCATATCGGTTATCGGGCACTTAAACATGCAAATAATTGGTATCGGTTATAAAAAAAAATCAATATCCGTCGATCACTAATGTTAAGGGGCGTAACATTTCAGTCACATGCTTGAGGTATTCTGCCAATCACAACGCACTGGATAGCTGGCCAATCAGAGCACACCTCGCTTTTCAGAACGATGAGCTTTGTAAAAATCGACGCGTTTCAGAAAGGTGGGGCATAGAGGAGCAACAATAATGTACATTATGTGGAAAATAATGTATTTTTTTAACCTTAAACCGCATCAACACATTGCATTACACCAAATACACAACATAATCTTCTTTTTAGCAACGTCATATGACCCCTTTAAAAATTGTCCTGGCCCCTCCAAGCCTTTCAATGGGGGTAAGCTGTTGGTTGTCAACAGTTCAGAAGACATGAAATAAAGTGCGCGCATCCGTAATAAAACATCCCTCACACGGCTCCGGGGGGTGAATAAAGGCCTCCTGTAGCGAATCCATGCATTTTTCTAAGATAAATATCCATATTTCAAACGTAATAAACACTTTTTTCTCACTTCTGCTGACTGTCATACGCAGAAGCCGTTATTATTATTACGGATGCTCGCACTTTATTTTACGTCTTCTGAACTGTTGACAACCAACACCCGCTTACACCCATTGAAAGGCTTGGAGGAGCCAGGACAATTTTTAATATAACTCCGATTGGATTAGTCTGAAAGAAGAAAGTCACATACACCTAGGATGCTTTGAGGGTGAGTAAAATATTTTTGGGTGAACTAACCCTTTAAGATCCAGAATTTCACGAGTATGCTGACTCCCACTGTTCAATATGTGCTTCTCATATATTTCTCTTGCATATTCTTTCTCTCCCTCGTTCTCTCTTTTGCTTTCTCACACTCTTTTAGCTAGTCCAATCGTACCACCAGCTGTTTATCAGTGACTTCACTTGTTGTAGCGAGTCAGTACTTAATATAACATCTTAACTCTCTTCATTTTAATTTAATGACGTGTTCTTTTTTGAAGGCACAAAAAGCATTCATTGTGAACCGAGCTGCCAAAAATACTTGTGCATATAAACACAGTGCCACGCTTCACTGTGAAACATGCAGCGCAATGAACTATATACTTATTTTATTAAAATACAAACTGTGATGTTTTTCAACTCACTGTTGGAGAGAAGAGAGTGAGAAACTCAGCTGGTATCGGTTTATCAATACTATCGAAAATGGGCCAAAAATCCTCTTTTGGCAGTTAAAAGAAATAAACTGTCAGGATTTACTAAAGAAATGCAGTGAAAAATTAAGGATGAAAAAGGGTGGACACGGTTGTACCTTATTGCATATGCATTTGTAGGAGTTTCCCTTTCAAACAAAAAATTTATGGGAGAAGAATACTTACAGTGGGTATAGAAAAGAATCACCCCCCTTTAAAATAATCACATTTTGTTGCTTTGCAGCCAGAAATGGAGATGGACACAGTTTTTGTTTTATCCAGCTGTATTTACTCAGTGCAACTTATAACATCCAAGTGAAATATATAACACCAACATGTCAGAAAAAA
>NW_015549621.1:603051-605184 GCF_001515605.1 Sinocyclocheilus anshuiensis | reverse complement strand
CACACAAAGCCATTTGACTTTCAACTGTGATCAGATGTGGTCATTTTGATTAGCTCAGCATGAAAAGAGCTTTCCTGGAGCACTTTCAGTCCTTGCAACTATGGGTGGCAAGGCCCTGTCAAAAGATCTCCGGGATAAAGTTGTGGACAGGCACAAGTCACTAGATGGAGAGACAAAAAAATTCAAAGGCTTTATCAATGCCTAGAAGCACAGTGAAGTCTATTATTAAGAAGTGGAAGGTATTTGGTACAACACAGACCCTCCCTGGATCAGGACGTCGCTCCAAACTGGATGAAAGAGCCAGGAGGAAACTGGTCAGAGAGGCTACCAAGAGGCCTACAGCAACTCTGATGCAGTTGCAGGAATTTATGACAAAGAGTGGTCATTGTGTGCATGTGACAACAATTTCACAAATTCTCCACAGATGTGGCTTGTATGGGAGGGCTCAAGAAAAAAGCCACTCCTCAAGAAAGGCCACATGAAGTCACGACTGAGCTTTGCCAAAACACACCTTTAAGATTCTGAGGCAGATGAGACTAAAATTGAGATATTTGGCCTCAACACCAATCGATATGTCTGGTAGAAATCCAATACAGCTCACCATCCAAATAACAGCATTCCTCCAGTAAAGCATGGAGCTGGTAATATCCTGCTATGGGGGTGTTTCTCTGCAGCAGGGACTGGAGCACTTGTCAGAATAGAAGAAAAATGTATGGGGCAAAATAGTCAAATTCTTGAGGAAAATCTGCTGCCCTCTACCAGAAAGTTGTCAATGCGCTATTTTCATCTTCCGGGTTAAAAATCTACATCGTGTTGACGTCACAATTTGTGACGTGGCAAAGGACTATAGTAGAGGTCGACCGATATGTTTTTTTCACTGGCCGATGCCGATATTTAGAAATCAGGGCAGCCGATGGCCGATATTTTGGCTGATTTTCTTTTTTTTTTTTCTCCCCTTCATCTCATAAAAGTGAGTTTGAGTAAATGATTATTGCAGGGTATAAGATAGTAATAGTAGTAGTAGCCTAATTCAGAGTAATAATACATGGCTCAAAAATTAAGCACCTTCTCAAAACATTTCTGAAGCATGCTTTTTGTTTATGTTTGCTGACAGACACCGACCGACCAGTGTTTCCCACAGACTTGCACATGCAAATTCATTCTCTGCCAGCAGGAGGCGCTGTTGGAGTGGGAGATATAGCGGTTTCCCCGGTAACGGCTGTAATCTAATAAGCATTGCCCTCACAAACGCTACTTTATCAGGCATTACAGGAAAGATAAAATGAAAATGACATCGAAGCTTTCCTGAAGACGGTCGGTTCTTTTCAAAGATACATTCATATAAAAACACCAGAGCTGCATGTTAATTTTGAAACGTGCAGTGCTCAGTTTATTCAACGAAGTATAAGCCTTTTGGGAAATCTATTTGTGGCGGTGACGAGCCACCACCAATAACTCAATGTATGGGAAACACTGGAAACTGCTATAAGCCAAATGGCCAAGTGATAAAATAAAAGAGTTCACATATTACACAGCCTGCTGCTCATAACTGCTTAAGAGTGCACTGGCCACGAGCGATGACATCGTGGATGCTATTGTCGGACCCACACACATTTCATGAGGAAAGTTAACCTGCACGTTATAATCAGCCCAGAAGTTTCGTCTGAATTGCATGTTTGTACTTTCACATGCAAATGACTTATGATAACTTTCCGGCATCAATTCTAGTAGGGTAAAACATAATCCCGCTTTCGAAACGGTCTGTTTTGCCCTGCCATTAGCTGAAGCTGTGTGAACAAGCCGCGGCTGCAGAGTGTGTGATCTGCTCCGTCTCACGCAGCCTCAGAGGGAGTTCCGCAACAACGCTTAGCTGCCCGCAGATGCGCCTGCTTATATATCGGCCTAATTTGCAGCACAATCGGCCGATGCCGATTAATTTAAAAATGCCAAAACTCGGCCGATTAATCGGCCGGCCGATCAATTGGTCGACCTCTAGCGATTATTGTCTTAAAAATCTCTCCATGTTTTCCGTGCTGATGCGGTGGTGACGCGTTCATGTAAGCAGAGGGTGGCGCTGCCAATAACGCACCTAAAAGCTGTCAAAGACAACAGAAGAACACATTGTCTCACGCT
>NW_015549621.1:601768-602821 GCF_001515605.1 Sinocyclocheilus anshuiensis | reverse complement strand
CTCACAAACGCTACTTTATCAGGCATTACAGGAAAGATAAAATGAAAATGACATCGAAGCTTTCCTGAAGACGGTCGGTTCTTTTCAAAGATACATTCATATAAAAACACCAGAGCTGCATTTTAATTTTGAAACGTGCAGTGCTCAGTTTATTCAACGAAGTATAAGCCTTTTGGGAAATCTATTTGTGGCGGTGACGAGCCACCACCAATAACTCAATGTATGGGAAACACTGGAAACTGCTATAAGCCAAATGGCCAAGTGATAAAATAAAAGAGTTCACATATTACACAGCCTGCTGCTCATAACTGCTTAAGAGTGCACTGGCACGAGCGATGACATCGTGGATGCTATTGTCGGACCTACACACACATTTCATGAGGAAAGTTAACCTGCACGTTATAATCAGCCCAGAAGTTTCGTCTGAATTGCATGTTTGTACTTTCACATGCAAATGACTTATGATAACTTTCCGGCATCAATTCTAGTAGGGTGAAACGTAATTATGCTTTCGAAATGGTCTGGTTTGCCCTGCCATCATTAGCTGAAGCTGTGCGTGAGCGTGAGCAAGAAGCGGCTGCAGAGTGCGAGTTGCTCCGTCTCTTACGCAACCAGAGAGAGATTCTCTGGCGTTCCGCAACAACGCTTAGCTGCCCGCAGATGCGTCTGCCTATAAATCGGCCTAATTTGCAGCACAATCTGGTGATGCTGATTAATTAAAAAATGCCAAAAATCAGCCGATTATTCGGCTGGCCGATCAATCGGTCAACCTCTAGACTATAGTACATCGATGACGCGTCAGTGTCGATTAAAGGTCCCATATTGTTAAAACTGAAATTTCCTGGCTTTTTTCATGATAACTGAGGTGTAGGGGCTATTTAACTACCATATAAGTTTCAAAACTTATGCACACAGCCTGCATAAAGTAGCTGTGATTTTTCACGAACCGTTGTGACTTCCGTAAAAAGTTGACTTCAGAACTACACAGTCACCACTTCAGTCACCACCCCGAGCACCGCCCACAGTCCCACTCTCCTTTTGCCAAACCCCCCG
>NW_015549621.1:569451-601355 GCF_001515605.1 Sinocyclocheilus anshuiensis | reverse complement strand
TATGTTTTCGATACAGAGTGCAAATGGCTGTGCATTTATTTGTGTTTTTAACTAGATGGGAGCGAAATGAAACCGTCTGAACCCGAAGCTGTGTGTGTTGTCTGTCTTCCCTCTTCCCCCTCCGCTCGCAACTCACCACTCCCACTTTTTTTTTTTTTAGCATTTTTTAAAACTGTGGTGAGAACTTTAAAACTGTGGTGAGACCCTTTAAACCCCATTGAAAATCTGTGGAATGACTTGAAGACTGCAGTCCACAAACAGTCACCATCAAATTTAACTGAACTTGAGCAGTTCTGCAAAGAAGAGTGGGCAAATATTGCAAAGTCTAGTAAAGACTATTGTGAAAAGTTAGTAGAGACATATCCTAACAGACAAAAGGCTGCAATTAAAGCAAAAGGTGGTTCAACAAAATACTGACACAAGCCATCCTTTTTCCTACTCGTGGATTCTGATCTCATTGAAACTGATTGATTTTTTTCTGAAATGTTGGTGTTATATCTTTCACTTGGATGCTATCAGTTGCACAGAGTAAATACAGCTGGATACAACAAAAACTGTGTCTGTCTTCATTTCAGGCTGCAAAGCAACACCATCAAATTTAACTGAACTTGAGCAGTTCTGCAAAGAAGAGTGGGCAAATATTGCAAAGTCTAGTAAAGACTATTGTGAAAAGTTAGTAGAGACATATCCTAACAGACAAAAGGCTGCAATTAAAGCAAAAGGTGGTTCAACAAAATACTGACACAAGCCATCCTTTTTCCTACTCGTGGATTCTGATCTCATTGAAACTGATTGATTTTTGCGGCTCGTGACGATACATTGATGTGTAAAGACACGAAACGATCGGTCTGTGCAAGAAACTGAACAGTAATTATATCGTTTTTTACCTCTGGTGCACTGCAAAGTCTGAACTGTCCTGAGCGCATCGAGATTTGACGATACGAGTATCGATACAGCTGGCCCTGTATCGATATTGTGGCACGTGTGCAGCAGTGGACTGCACTTAATTTGAAACAACTTACAAGAACAACGTATAAAGAGACGTAATCCCCGAAACAGAGCTTCTCACTTGCGCAATACAGAAATAGCTGCTAAATGTTACTTATCTTTGTCAACCTGGCAACCCTGTGCACGCGCGCTCTCTCTACACTGTAAACGCGCTTGCTTTCTGAAAACACCGGTTTTAGTTTTAGCTTGCAGTTTAGCGATCTCCACTTCAATATTCTATTCTCAGAAAAGTGTAATTCATAAAGTGTTCATTTATGAGAGAGAGGCTGTGTATGTATGGTAGCTCTTGAGCGATTAAGCTATTTAGTTGATAAAATTGTGGGGCAGCGCTAAAAAATTTGTTCCTCAATGTCTGAGTGCGGCCGCAACGTGATCTGTGTGAGTGACTGAGACGGCGTGTGTGTGCGTTAGATACAGAAGACAGCGCATTAGTTTAGAACTCTTCTCAATTTTATTTTTTAAACTTGGAGAGTGTTAATTTGTGCAATAATAAACCAACCAGCAATGTAAATATGATTTTTAAAAAATATATTAGAATGAGTACATTACAATATAAATTTATTAGAACGAGTACATTATTATTTATGGGCTTAAAAACAAGATGCAAAAAATCAGAATATTGTACCTGGTGGGGAGTGCCCAATGTAAACATGAAACATATGCTATTACCTATATTGTACTGTGGTACAGTTATGGAGGCCTTTCATAATGCAGAGGTCAACTGCCTGTTCTGCCAATAGTTAGAAATGGCACTATAGTATGCAGTGTTTAATAAACAGCTGTTTTACTAAATTCTTCTGAGGTGAAATTCAGTGCAGTCCCGTATCGTGATATGCATCGTATCGTGACTTTGCTGGTGATACACAGCCCTAGTTTTAACCCATTTTGAGCTTGACATGGCTGCTATAGTTGCTAATTTGCACTGCTCTTGATAAGTTGCATTGGTGATTATGGAAATGGAAGCTGGATGTGTTTGTGCTCTTTAATTGCTTTCATCTGCACTTTTTTGGGATTGCAGCCTTCCCTGTTTAGTAAATCTAGCCCAATAAGTACAGAAACAATTTCCCTTTTGTGATTTGTTGTATACTGGCTTTCAGAAAATCAGTCTTAAAGATAGGGAGATTTGTAAATTAGTATGGATTGAATTTGAGCCGTGAGGATTGGGAGAGAAAAAATGAGAGGAGAGTGAGAGCACAGTTGAAAAGATGTTTGATTTTTGTGGAGCTCCTTTGTTGTCTGCTCATCTTTAATGAGGAAGTGTGTGCTTTAACAGATTGATGGAGTGCATTTGTTTGAAGAAAAAGTAAGGCATAAACAAGCAGTGCTTAAGTGACGCAAGAAAGTACAGCCACCAACAAGTGTTTCTACCACATAACAGCTGCGGCTTTATACAGAAATAAAGTGATTTCTGGGTTACTCCTTTGAGTGTGCCTTTTAATAATTGCCATAAGTTGTAAAATGGTTATCAGGAGTTGGCCTTCATTGGGGGAGCCTGGCAGAGGCAGTGTCATCTGGGGCGACACAAGGCGCCTCCACTCACATGCAGTGAAATGTGCACTCTAGTTTTTTGACTCAACTGCAGTGCTTTCATGGCATTGTGCCCGCTATCATTTCTGCCTACGCCTCTCATTGAAGGAATTGTGATCTAGTGGGTAACTTTTTTTTTTCTGAGCAGCTCATTATAGTGCTTCTTTGCCTCCCCTCATTTCAGTTGCTATCTTTCTATATGGGTTTCACCTCTGAAGCGGTCTCTCTCTTAAATTAAAGTCTCTTAACCTCCTAGAAACCAATACAGTTGATCTTCTTAAAAAGTCAAGCCGTAAATGCTTCTATAACAATAACATAGATAATATAAAAGGTCTGAAATGTTTTGAGGAGTCCAAGTAGCAGTGTAGTCCATTCAAATGGTATAATGGCTGTATTTAATGTTTGCGTGCAATTTTGGGGATATTAAAACACTCTGCTAATCTATCCTGGGTCTAATATGGAGATATCTGTCCTGGGTCAGTGCTGGAGAGGCATTTATTCTGGTGAATCAGTTCATTGTAAGTGATCTGGAAAGTCACCATTATGCTAGCAAATCGGTTCAGCCTAAATAGCTCACCCTCTGAAATGGAGCATTGGAAAGCCTGATTACTTTTATTTAATAGGTCTGTTTATGAGAATGCTACGTTGTTACATGTTAATTAAATATAAGTCACTATGAAGTAATTTATGGGAAAACATTTATGTATGCAACATATAACATTTTAACTCCTTATTTCCTGTATTGAATGTTTCTAACATACCTTGCAACAGCTGTGGTTTGTCAGTGGCTTAATTATCCGTATGAGCCATATTGAAAGTCATCAAAAGAAAATGCTAAAAAATATATCAGGATTTATATATATATATATATATATATATATATATATATATTAAAAAAAAACTCCCAGCCCTAAATCACCACTCATTCAGTTCTTCTGAATGTAATGATGTGGTATTAACATTTAAAACATTTTCTAAATGGCTTGTATTTCATTCCCCTAAACATTGTTTCAGAATTTTATAAACTTACTACATCCAAATGTTAATTAATCAACACAAAAAATCAAAGACCAAAGTGTAGCTAAATAAACTGCTCAGATCAGTCAGGCTCGTGGAATAGAAAGTGTTGCTTTTGTGCCTGTTACTGTGGAATTTGCATTAAGCCTGGCAGATGTCTTTTATTTCACTTCAGTGTTTTTCATTGTTTATATTGCAAAAGATAAATCTTCTAGGGTTCATGCTTTATGAGTACATCCATCATTTTATTATGAGGCTTAACTAAAGTACTTTTTCAAGTACTTTAGTTATCTGGTACCTTTGTTTTTCCACTTGTTTGCGGTCATTGAGTCATATTGCTCATTAACTTCTCTCTCTTTGGCTTCTCAGGTACCTGTTGATAACTGTTGGAGTGGTGTACGTTCGCTCTTTCCCCCAATCCCGCAAAGACATACTAAAGGACCTGGTGGAAATGTGTCGTGGTGTGCAGCATCCGCTCCGGGGCTTGTTCCTCAGGAACTACCTGCTGCAGTGTACGCGCAACATCCTGCCTGATGATGGAGAGCAGGCTGAGTACGACACTCCGTATTTAATGGCTGTAATTGCACCTCAAGTAGTTCAAGAGTCTTGTGACTCACACTGAGCAATTTAAATGATGCCGTAGCAATCCTATGTGCTAAAATACAATTTAATCCATTGCTAGAAAAGGCCTGTTTTTCCTGCGTTCAGTGCTTAGACAGCTTTTGACAAAATGAATCACTACAAATGTCATTATCTGCTAAGGACTGAATAACTACCAATGTGCTCTTCTATTTGATTTAGGGAAGAGATGACCGGGGACATTAATGACTCCATTGACTTTGTACTGCTGAATTTTGCCGAGATGAATAAATTGTGGGTGCGAATGCAGCATCAGGGACACAGTAGGGACCGAGAAAAGAGAGAGAAGGAGAGGCAAGAGCTGCGTATCCTCGTAGGGACCAATCTGGTCCGACTGAGCCAGCTGGAAGGCGTCAATGTGGAAAAGTACAAACAGGTGCGTTTCAGTTGCAGTGCTCCAGTGTAGATAAATGATCTTTCTCCAAAGCCTATAAAGCTCTTTTAAAGGTTGAAAAGGGTGCATTGAAATTAGATTTGACCTTGATTACCTGTTTATTTGTGGGAACCTCAAGTTAGCACTTAGCATAAATCACTGGGTAAAAGAGCCATTGATGGAACGACAACTGCGTAAGAGGTTACGGTATCTTTTGATAGTCCTTTGAAAGCTGTTTGTTAAAACACTCCATGTTCACGATCATGAATTAACAATGTGACAGGCTCAGTATGTTTTCATTTGATTTTTAAATTCAAGCACCCATACATATGCATAACAGTGTGCCTGCAGGACAGCTTTTCTGATGTACTTTAAGCTTTTTAACCAGAGTTAAATGATCATTTTATTTTGATATGACCAAATCAAAACTCTGTGATTCATACTTCCAACAAACAGCTTACAGACTCATGTACCTTGGTCATATTACTTTTAAATGCCCACTTATTTTTAGAACTACAAGTGACGGGATTGTGGAAATGTCGCTGAATAAAAAATTAATAAATGAATATTTTATCAAGTTATCCATATTATATTTGAATAGTTTGTAAAACAGACAATCATTCTCATTTTGAGCCATTTGTGAAAAAAAGCGTTCAAAAGTTGTTGTTTTTTTGTACTTGATCAAATATGATAGTAAAGACATTTAAAATGTTACAAAAGGTTTCTATTCGAAACAAATGCTGTTCTTTTGAACATTCTATTCATAAAAGAATCCTGAAAAAATCTATCATGGTTTCCACAAAATATTAAGCGGTTTAATTGTTTTCAACATTAATACACCAAATCAGTAACGATTTCTGAAGGATCATGTGATACTGAAGGCTTGAGCAGTGGCTGTTGAAAATTCAGCTTTGCCGTCACATGAATAAAATACATGTTAAAATATATTAAAATAAAAGCAGTTATTTTAAATTGTAATAATATTTCACACTATTACTGTTGTAATCATTTTTATCATAAATGCAGCCTTGGTGAGCATAAGAAACTTATTTGAAAAAAAAAAAAAAAATCATATAGACCTTAAACTCTATAGTATACACCACAACAAGAACTGTTTGTAACGTATATTGGTTTTAAAGCAGCATATACTGTAGGCAGAAATTTGTAGAATTGTGCTGTGATTTGCAGTTATCTTGTTTGCAAAAGGATTTGGCAGCGCTAATGGTAAATATATGTCGACTCCCCACAGATCGTTTTGTCTGGGATCTTGGAGCAGGTGGTGAACTGTAGAGACCCTCTAGCACAGGAATACCTCATGGAGTGCATCATACAGGTACAGAAATACGCCAACTTCACTCATCATCCTGTTGTACCTGACTGTAGGAGTCTGTCTTTTAACATGCTCCCCATTTAACCCAACTATTTTAAGTAGTAGGTGTGGGCATGTTATAGTTAATTCCCTCACATTTTTGTCTGCACTTTCTTTTTCTGCAGGTCATTCCGGATGAGTTCCACCTGCAGACGTTGAACCCGTTCCTTCGCTCCTGTGCTGATCTGCACCAAAACGTGAACGTCAAGAACATCATCATTGCCCTTATTGACAGGTGGCTTGTTGTTCCAATTATTCACTGTTCAGTGCAGAGAGAGATCTGTTATTTACATACTGTATCTTTAGGGCCTTTCGCACCGCGGGAACTTTTTCATAGTACCAGAACTAATTGTGGAAGTCCCCACTTTTTGGCGTTTTCGACAAATGACGTCGCTGTCGACTGGCTTACGTCACTTCTTAGTACACACTCTCGGTGCGAATGCAACCCTTTAAATGGTACTGGGAAATAGTTCGCGCAAAATCGTCCCAGTACTTTAGTACTGTACATTTAGTTCTGGAACTAAAGCGGTGCGAAAGGCCCTTTTCTTTTAAATAAATTTCATTTATCTTGGTTATATAATGCGAAGAAATTTTATTTATAATCTTTATTTTACAGTGCTTGTTACACGTTTTATGTACTTACTGTAGTAATAAATTATAGATAAATGCATGTAACTAACACTAAAACAAACCCCCATCCTAACCCTAACCATATTATAAGTACAATATTTCTCAGTACTTAAATGTATAATTACAGTGTAACAAGGACACTGTACAATAAAGTGTAACTGAAGAAATTCATACGTTTTAGCGTAACTTAACTTTTCAGAGCTGTATATTGAGTCTTATTCGATTGTGGTCTCATCCCACAGATTGGCCTTGTTTGCTCACAGAGAAGATGGGCCTGGAATCCCTGCTGAAATCAAGCTATTTGATATTTTCTCACAGCAGGTGGCAACTGTCATACAGGTATAATATCATGTGGTGTCTTTACTGAAATATGGAGTAATTTAGTAAAATCACTAACTCAAATGTTTAATGTTGCAATCTTTACTTTTTCTTTCTTGTCAGTCTCGTCAGGATATGCCATCTGAAGATGTTGTTTCGCTCCAAGTGTCTCTCATTAATCTGGCCATGAAGTGCTATCCTGAGCGTGTGGACTATGTAGATAAAGTGTTGGAAAGTACTGTGGAGATTTTCAACAAACTCAACCTGGAGCAGTGAGTATTAGTTCAAATGTTTTTCTCACACCATTCGGCAAATCAGAACATGGTCAAAGCAACACCCACACTCTTTAGCACTTAAGTGTGTTGCTGAAAGATCCTTAGGCTTTTACTTGCTAGAGGATTTGAGTGTTTCATTTCTGTATTTAGCCTCATTTTTGGTATAAAGGAACCATTACATCAGATCATGCCTATAATAACTACGTAACCTCTTAAACTAGTATGCTGATCCTAATCTATATTTGAGTTGTTGCACCCCGCTAATATATTCAAAGAAAACTAGACCATCTGAAAGTATTGCAATGTAATTTCTGGTTAAAAGTTTTCAATTTTGTTTATATTTAGATTACATTTTAACCATTAAGTCAAAACCACCTCTTGTTTCTGGTCTAATAATTTAAATTATAGTTTGTATGGAACCATATGTATTCACAGTTTAATAAATACTAATATTATAATACTAATATTTATTATAAAGAAAATCAGTTGTATTCCAGTGGATTTTCGTAGGCTAAATAGTTATTCGCCCATTTTCTCTTGAGCATCCAGTTGAACCTTAGTCTGTGTTAGTGATCTTTCTGAGATGACGTGCTGCTTTTACACTGGCAGTGTAGACGCACTCAAGCTTTTGCTGTGTGCCCACGTTTCAGTGTCGTCAGGGTGCAAGTCAGTGGGAGACTGACAATACAGCATACCTAAGGCATAACAGAAAGTTTTGACATAAAGTTTGAATGGGGTCTGTGCACTTGCAGTATAATTTTAGTGTTCTTCAAACCAGATTTTTTGACAATACAATAGCACATATTATTACAGAAAGCACTTTATTTTTTGATCAAAGAAGAACATGCAGATACTACATTTAAATGTCCCCTATAAGAGTTAGTTCCTGTGCTGTCTTTGTTTGCATTTTCATCTTTTACTCATGTGTTAAAAATAAATGTGATTGTTTCTTTGCTGACGTCTAAAATCTTACCAGACACCTAGCAATTTTGAGGGTGGATGGGATGCCACATAGACATGATGACTCACTGTTTGCAATCACAGTGAGTGACTGATCATAGCACAGGCCAGTCATGCTAAGGGCTGATATTTGTGACTAGCTGACACTTCAGCACACATTGTGGTAATGATTTTTGGTGTCATTCCTCAAATCTTCCTATTTAAGATGATTGGAAGATCTGTAAATGCTGGATTTGTTTTTATGGATGAATCGTTTCGCCGCCTTCAACATCTTGGTGTAAATTTGGCACATAGCTATACAAACCACCTGCCTTTTAAAATACATAGGGCCGCAGAAGTAAGGTCATTCATTACCACACCAGTATACCTGCTTCTCACAGTGAGTGACTGATCATAGCACAGGCCAGTCATGCTAAGGGCTGATATTTGTGACTAGCTGACACTTCAGCACACATTGTGGTAATGATTTTTGGTGTCATTCCTCAAATCTTCCTATTTAAGATGATTGGAAGATCTGTAAATGCTGGATTTGTTTTTATACAAACCACCTGCCTTTTAAAATACATAGGGCCGCAGAAGTAAGGTCATTCATTACCACATCAGTATACCTGCTTCTGTTTGTGACTGTTTGATTTCTTTCATGTCTTTTTGTGCAGCATTGCCACCAGCAGTGCAGTGTCTAAGGAGTTGACCAGGCTGCTAAAGATTCCTGTGGACACGTACAATAACATCCTCACCGTGCTCCAGCTCAAGCATTTTCCACCACTGTTTGAGTACTTCGATTATGAGTCACGCAAAAGTATGAGCTGCTACGTGCTGAGCAACATTCTGGACTACAACACCACCATAGTGGCCCAAGATCAGGTTTATATCATATACAGTACTGAATGGTCAGGCTGATGATGTTTGCATGTCTCCAATGAAATCCCAGTACAGTGGAACGTTTGAGAGTCTTGTATCTCTTTGTACAGTAAATTACATTGAATTGAATTGCCATACAAAGGTTTGGGGACTTTTGTGGAAACCGTAATGCATGTTTTTCAGTATTCTTTGATAAATGAACATTTCAAAAGAACAGCATTTATTTGAACTAGAAATCTTTTTATAAGATTGTTAATGTCTTTACTGTCACTTTTGATAAATTTAATGCACCCTTGCTAAGTAAGGGGCCGTTCACATATTGCGTCTTTTGCGCGCTCAAGTTCGTTATTTCAAATGTAGACATGTGGCAAGCGCACGCAAATAAAGAGTGACACGGTCAAGATGTGCTCGTTTTTTCCAGGCGCGTCTGTGCTGCAGCGAGATAAAAACATCTCAACTTTTCAGAATGCCGCAAGCGCACCGAGGGTCATGTCACAAGAACCAACCAATCACCTTCACCCTTTCCGTAACAACATTGAAAGCTCAGCCAAGATGGAGGCACAATTGATCATAACTGTACAGGGATAGGCATTTTTATATCAATTTAGTATAAATCTAGTAGCAGAGCTACTGCAAGCGATTTTCAGTGCTGGAAATCCATTTATCCTTCCCTGAAACTTCCGCGCCGTCATGGAGAGCGCAGGTCATGGTTGCTTAGCAACAGCAGATCCCAAGCACTTTGGAAAGAAGGAAAAAGCGGTGCGGATAGCGTTTTCCACACGTTTTTAGGCACGACATGTGACCGGCCCCTAAAAAGTAAAAATTTCTTAGAAAAAAATCTTGCTGAGCCCAAACCTTTGAATGGTACTGCACAATGATATCCTCATCAAAGTCTGCTCTCTTCAGGTCCTTCCACAACATTTATACTGGGTTAATGCAGTGTTTAGTTTTTGCCAAACAATTATCTCTTTTGTCCATAACGCATTCTTCCAATAGCCTCTGGCTCATCCACATGGTCCTTTGTCAAACATTAGGAAGGCAGCAGCATTCCTCTTAGATTGGAGTAGAGCACCCCATTCTTGTTCAGAGTAACCTTACTAAAGCGAGAGTGGCCTCTAGATCCTTAGATGATAGCCAGTTGATTAGAGGATTTTTGACCTCTGGAGTATTAAACATCTTGCTTTTGGGGTGGTTTTTGTTGGATAGAGTAACAGTGGAAATTTAAGGGGGTCTGAATACTTTCCGTACCCACTGTATGTCGCACTGTACAGCCCTGGTGGGGATGAATTTTTATTCATTTGTACTCTCTTGGTACACTCAAATTCTTCAAAAATAGTCAGCATGAAATGACTTCTCCCTATTTTCTAAATCCATGTTATAGATCTTATTGTGAACAATTCATCTGTGAATGTTACATTTTAAAAAAATGTTTGGCCTTGTAATATTTAATGAAAATGTCATAACTGGACCTTCCAGGGAAAAATATATTTTGCTACTTCTGTTTCATCATGACTATACAACTATTCCAGCTTGGTAAGCATAAATAACATCAGTCAATGACCAAAGCATGGCAAACCTCAAACCTGTGTAGTGCGGACCATAGTGTGATCGAGAAGACCCAGAGCAGGCCTGCTAAACTCACATGATTTTTATTTTTTTTATCTCATTAATTGAAAGGCTTTAGTTCAATTACATCTTTAAATAAACTGATGATACTTTACATACTATACTTCTTCAACAAAAATATTTACTCTTGGTCAATATGTAAGTGGAAAGAATTTGTGTATTAACAGATTGTCTTAGTTTAAGCACAAATGCAGAAGATTCTTAAAGCTTCACAAACTTTTTAATGCCATTGTATTTCCTTTTTGAATATATGAATATGTAACCAATATTTGAGTCATTTGCCTTTCTAATAGCAGGTGACTGACAGGTTCAGGTGGCCTATTGTCGGTTTCCTCCTTTGTTATTACACTGTGTACCATGAGTTTAGAGCACTGCAGAGGTTTTCGATTGCTTTTAGACTTGTCTGACACAAGCCCAGGGGTTTACTCTGCCTGTTTTTCAAAGGTGCATTGTTAATTCTAAATTCTAAATTTTAATAATAAAATCTGTGACTACTAAGGGAAAGGTCAGCTATGATTCAGACAGTTCTGCCCATTTCACTGAGGGAGGGTTATATTGATATTCCTGTGTTGGAGAATGTTGGAGCTCCTCTGGCCTTTTCTGAGCTCCATCTTGCCTCTCACCCACTCATTTTGTGAGCAGTTGAAAAGAGAGCACTGGATACATGACAGCAGCAAGGAACCATTTGAAGCCATTTAAATCTGTTTGCTGTAGAGCAAAAAACTGCAAAAATAATGACTGGATGAAGCCAAGCTTCAACTGAATTATCCAGGTCTGTCAAAAAAGTAGAAGTTGTATGTAAGATGGATAGGAGAAAGTATTTTTAAATCAAAAACATGTCTGCCTTATAATACATCTAATCATATTTACATACTGTCACCTGAATTCAGATGTCTCCACTGATTCGTTAAAAGTCACTTTTGGTGTATTTTAGGACCACCAAATAGCATTCTTTTGTACACTTTTGCTGTTTCTTAACTATTTGCACCCTGCTATCCAGACATAATCTCATGGCTCTTTCCTTGCAGGTTGATGCGATCCTGAACCTGGTGTCTACGCTGATCCAGGACCAGCCAGATCAGCCTGCTGAGGATCCTGACCAAGAGGACTTTGCTGACGAACAGAGCCTTGTGGGCCGCTTCATTCATCTGCTACATTCAGACGACCCTGACCAGCAGTATCTGGTACACGTTCTTTCCTTCCTTACCCTCTCCTTTCAACATATGACAACAAAGCATTGCTACACTCCACTCAAAAAATCTATAAAATGCACTGCAGTTAAAGTGCTCTTTATTTGTGGGGGAAGTACAGCATGTTTCTTTGAACATTTCACATGCACTGGATCCTAAGGAGAAATAATCCCCTTGATGAAACATAAGCAATTGACTGACAATGTCATGATTGTTTGACATCAGCCAGAACTGGTCTAATTAGCTCCCAGTGAAAGTTGTTTTATTCTACATTCAATCAGTTGATGAAGTCATCATGCTGCTTAATGATTTATTATGAATTGATTAATCTACTCTTTTCTTTGTTTTTGTTTTTTTTGTGCCTCCCACAGATTTTAAACACTGCCAGGAAACACTTTGGTGCTGGGGGGAACCAAAGAATTCGACACACTCTTCCCCCGCTGGTGTTCGCTGCTTATCAACTGGCCTTCCGTTACAAAGAGAACTCCTCCTCAGTATGTCCCACTTTTAACAACAAAACATCCTACTCTTCCATGTCATTACCTCAAAGTGATTTCTTCTCTCTACATTGCAACCTTTAGAGACAGCATGCTAACCGAAATGGAACATCATAAAAAAAGGATTTGAAGCGTTTGGGCAGCAACTTTGTTGGTGGACACATGTATTTGCAATAGCGCTCCAGTAGAGAAGGGGTTTTCAAAATGTTATGCCCAGAACTCCCAAATACTATGATGCCCTTACTAAAATATAACAGCAGCTATATATTCTCTCGAATAGAGATGCATTTGTACTGTGTGAGAACAGTATTAACCATGACAAGCAGACAAGAAGGTTATTATTCTTTTATATTGTTGTCATACTAAAGCAAATTATTAAATATTTAGATTTTACAGATTTACTTTTTATTTAATTGAAGAGGGAATATACTATGATTCAGTTGAATGAAATAACATTTTTAAGGTCGTGATTTCTGACCAGAACAAAACTAGGTAAAAACTTGGTAGCATTTATAAATTCAGTAATAGTCTTGCATTTTACATATTAAACTAACATATATAGTGAACAGCACTAATAATTTTTTTTATTTTTCTCACAATTTTCTTTGGATCTCCAAGCATACTCTTTGGATTCCATGGATCCCGGTTTGAAAACCTCTGCAATATTTAAAAAATAAAAGCACTTCTAAAAAAAAGTCCACTTCTAATTAGATGGAACTGTTTTTATCAGTATGATACAGAATTAAACATTTAGTGTTTCAGTTTTCAGCTCATTTCTTCATTTAGATTGGCAGCTCACTACATTTTGTAATAAAGCTACTGTGTAATTACACACCGGTATAAAAGATAGGTAAAAAAAATCCCTGAAATTCTAACTTAACCTTCTATAAATCGAATGCTGTAATCCATATGGTTGGTCTGACATAGCTGTTGGTTAGCTAAGAGGTCAGCAGGCTATCTATTGTGTACAGGAACTATACAAATGATAACTGTCATTCAATTAACTCCAATTTACTGTAATTTATGGAAATGGTGAGAAGCATTCCTTCTTAGAATTCTTAGAAAAGCCTTTAAAGGTTTTCATTTGGCATCCATAGTTTGGAAGTGAAAGTGCACCTTTCCTTTCTCACGGAAGTATGGTTTCAGAAGTCTCATCTGTGTAATCTTATGTAATTCACCTGCATTAGAATCGCAGTTTATAATAGAAGAGATTTTTTTTTTTATGTGTGTCAATCTTTCTCTTCCACAGGATGATAAATGGGAAAAGAAATGTCAGAAGATTTTCTCATTCGCCCATCAGACAATCAGTGCTCTGATCAAAGCAGAGCTGGCGGAGTTACCCCTGAGGCTCTTCCTCCAGGGGGCTCTGGCGGCTGGAGAGATTGGCTTTGAGAACCATGAAACTGTTGCCTACGAGTTCATGTCTCAGGTAGAGAAGCATTTTGATTAAATGCCTGATAGGTCACTATCAAGATGGGTAACATGTTTGGATTCTTTATCCTTGCCTCTCATGTTCATTACTATTCACGATAGCCTGAGAGCAAGACTAGATCAGAAAAATATTGGTTTGCATTCACTCATTCTCACACCCAACACCTTATTTTTAAAATGCCTTTGAATTTTTGCATGTGTGTGTCCCAAGGCGTTCTCCCTGTATGAAGATGAAATAAGCGACTCAAAGGCTCAGCTGGCCGCCATTACGCTGATCATTGGCACATTTGAGCGTACACGGTGCTTCAGCGAAGAGAACCACGAGCCCCTGCGTACCCAGTGTGCACTGGCTGCCTCCAAACTGCTGAAGAAACCCGACCAGTGCCGTGCAGTCAGCATTTGTGCCCACCTTTTCTGGTCAGGACGCAACACTGACAAGGGTGGAGAAGAGGTTGGTATATGGTTTCTGCAGTTAAAAAAAAAAAAGACCAATGAAATCTGGCTTTCAGAAAATCTCATTTCTAAAATTAATTGTTCCTTTATGACTGTGAATTAGACTGACCTTAAGTTGTAATTGGATTGCAGGTTATGTTAGTCACATTGAATAGTCTTGAACAAAGTTATGACCTCACCATGGATTGCCGCACAATGCTCAAAAAATCAGTGGTGCTATGTTTATGTTCAACAGTTATTCTTTCATAACCCCGTTAGATTTGGGTCTAAATGCCTGAATTTTTGTGAATGGCTGTCATTTTCAATTTTCAAGTGGCTTTATTTGTGATCTCAGTAAGTTATTGTGGGAGTTTTAGCAATGAAACATGCTATTTCAGGTATAAAATGAAAGTGTCAGTGCAATCGAATTTTTGGGTATTTGCTGTCATTTCGGAAGCTTTTCTAAAGGTTTTTTTTTTCATCGTCAAGACGCTGTAGGTGGAAGATGTTCTTATGAGTCATTTGTGTTGAGGTGAGAATTATGGGTAAATTGCTATCAATGATAAATGAATCTGCCAGTGATTTCAGTGAAACTGTGATTCATTTTAGAAGCAGCATTTTGTGTAGGCTGTAGACAGTTTGTTCAGAATGTGACGTCCTATCTGCTTGTGCATCTTGACCTCTCATAGAGAAGTGTGAATTTTTGAGTTTCTCTCTGACTCCTTTCAAACTGCACACAGCTTTTTAAGCTTGCCTCCAAAATGCAGGTGTATCTCCAGAAAATTAAGGTTGTCAGTTCAGTTACAGAAGGTTGTTACTCGTGTTAAACTGCTGCAGTGTTTAGATACTCCTGTTCCTCAAGTTTTAGATTTTATTTGTGTATAGTTGTAAATAACATATCTGCAGCAGTTGTAACTCGTTGCATGCTATTAATTTATCCCATACTACTAGTTACTAGTTGTTACTAGTATCCCTAGCAGTAGGGGGGGTCTTTTGCACTCATAGCACACCCGCATCCATTACATTAGACATTCTTGGATTCAGTTCTCATATTTTGTGTGTTGATTCGTGCTGATATGTGGCCAGCTCCTGCATTGCAGCAGTGTGCCGTTTTGCAGTGCGGCGCTGTGGCTGTGAATGCCATGTTCATTTTTATACTTAGTATTTATCCTCCTTTTAAGAGTGCTGCAGGATGTCATTATTTGTTTCATCACTCCATAAAGAACTGCTGCTTTGGATATTTTATTTTTCCAGGCATACTCATTTTATTTAGACAGGTGTACTGCACACATGCTGATCCATACAGTCTTGTTTATCCATAGTTGCTGAATGCAGGCAGTATATGAAAGCTTTGCCTTTTAATTATTAGACAGAGCTTTTAACCAAAAACAGTAAACTAATTAAGAGGGGAAATTCTGAGTTCTCAGCACTGTCAAAATAAAAAGTTACGATTCTGACACTTATTGGCCAATGTGATAATTAAAACATAAAAAATATCAGACAATATATCTTGACTTATATATCAGCATGGCCAAGATCATAAGGGTGTGACCCGATCTATGTAAAATAAAACAGCCTCTTTACCAGTCTTTATTTTGCGTTCGTGTACAAAATTTGAATGCTGTTTCTTAAAAGTTGTGTTTATATCTTTGTGTAAATTTATCTTTTTTTTATTCACAAATAATGATTATATTTGTTCTTTTGTTAAAGGGACAACACTCTGAGTGTATATTTTATTTTGTAAAATATCTTATGACTGCATAAAGTGAGCAGATCGTCAAATGTGTATGTATTCAGCATGTGTAATTTCTTTGCTCTAGTCTAGAGTGCATAGTGCATTGTAACTGACTTTCTCCTTTGCAGTGATCAATAAAAATAAATCAGCTCCCCTTGAAATGGCACTAAATACAGGGGACCTGATGTGGCAATTGTGCTTATTTTCTTTTATTAAGGATCGATAGACAATGTTGTTGTGACTCATAAATGCATTTGGAGAAATAGGATCATGCTGTTTTCCTTCTCTCGGTTCCACAGCATGTTCCTGGGAGGTATGTGTTGCCCCTAACAACAGAGTGTTAGGGGCAACGCTGAAACGTGGAGCTGACTTAAGTGGCTTTTGCCAAGATAAAATGGAATAATTTGAGGCTGTTTACCACAGTCATAACTGAAATCAGGTTTTTTTTCCTCTGTCAGATCCGTGATGGGCGGAGGGTGATGGAATGCTTGAAGAAGGCTTTGAAGATCGCTAACCAGTGCATGGACCCGTCCTTGCAAGTTCAGCTCTTCATTGAGATCCTCAACAGATACATCTGCTTCTATGAGCGAGAGAATGATGCGGTACGACCACAGATGCTCTTTCACCCCTCGTTTCTTCTTCTCCACTCTCCTATATCTCTTATTACTCACTTTCCTTTAACCTGTTGTCTTTGCTGTGTCTCTCCTCTGATCTCTCGTCTCTCACTCATTCTCACTTTCCCTCTCTGTGCTCCACATTTTTGTCTGGTGCAAGCAGCGCTAGGTTATACCTTACTTGCACTTATCTGAGAGGAAGCATCTGTATCCATGTTCAATTTGGGGGAGATTGAGTCAGGACTTGCCGGAGCACATCGGGGGCACAGGGCAGCTAGGACTAAGAGGAAGCACAGACAAACATGCACGCAGTCAATGTCAAGTTGTGCCCATCAGTCGTTGGACTTATTACTGAGGTCGCTCTTGACATCTGAGCTAAATCCAAGGACAAGGGCCTCTTTAAATGTGGATATAACTGGAATAGTCAAAACCAAAACAAATTCCCACGCTGCATTTCATTGACACATTACCTGTCAGTGTTTCTCCTGTCGTTATTGTTATAATGGAGAACAGCGTTGGGGATGTTTAAATGATTGTAGTGTTTTTCCATTGTTCTTTGATTGTATTCAACAAAGTGACAGAAATCAAATGCCGTAATCAAATCAAATTGCCGTAAAATCCATAGTTTGACACCAAAGTTATTTTTGTGTTTATGTGACACTGGTGTCTCTTGAGTGTGTGGGTGTGTGAATTTACCTGAGCTGCTCGTCTCCTTGTATCTGGATAAATTGCTCAGTGTTTTCAGTGCCTGGCACAGTTTTTGCACCACGTCTGCACTGCAAGTGAGATCGCTCACATTTATAGAAACAAGATAAGCACAGCTATTTTAATCAACAGAACTGTCTATACTGTAACTTTTCTGTTGCTTCTTTTCCTATGGAATTTTGTTTCTCCTTAATTTTTCTGTCAAAGTTTAGGGTCAGTAATTGTTTGTTTTTGAAAGAAGTCTCTTATGCTCACCAGTGCTGCGTTTAATCAAACAATACAGTAAAAACAGTAATACTGTGAAATAATACAATTTCAAATAACTGTTTTCAATTTGAATGTATTTTAAAATGTAATTTATTCCTGTGATGGCAAAGCTGAACTTCAGTGTCACATAAATCATTCTAATATGCTGATTTGGTGTTCAAGAAACATTTATTATTATTATCAAGGTTGAAAACAGTTGTGCTGCTATATATTTTTTGTGGAAACCATGATGCATTTTTTTTCAGGATTCTTTGATAAATATAAAGTTCAAAAGAACTGCATTTATTTGAAATAGATCTTACTGATCCCAAACGTTTGAACAGTCGTGCATCTTTAAAGTCACATTGTCATTGTCATTTTGATACCAGCATCATTGAAAATAATAGCTTGAGTGAGTTAGTAACTCTTAACTTCATTTTAAAGAACTGAGTCCTAAGTGCCATTTGTTCATGAATCAGTCTACACTGGTCTAGCTGTATGTTTTTAATTCTGTATAAATAGAACCAGCTCATAAGACTAATTTGTTCGAGAATATGACCACAGTGTTTGCATTGTATATTGTTTTTTCTTTCAGCCCATGAGGACAACTTAATAGAATGACATATCTGGACATTTTTTATGATACACTACACAATAACCAGTTTGGTACTGATATCTTTCCGTGCTAAATCCGCATTTGAAAAAAATACTGTTTTAGAAATATATGTGCAAACAAATTAACATGATTATAATAGTCAGTAAACATAATCTAATCACAGGAATTTAAAGGGGTGGTTGATTGCGATTTCACTTTTTTAACGTTAGTTAGTGTGTAATGTTGCTGTTTGAGCATAAACAATATCTGCAAAGTTGCAAACATACCATTAAGAGCCGTGCTGGCACAGGTTCTGTGCGTTCCTCTTCACTAATATCCTCTGCTTCTCAATCGGGCTCAAACTGATAAGCGATATAGAAGATGCCATTGTTTACAATATAACCGGAGCACAGCTAACCAATCTGAGCCCATCACGTATTTCTGAGGGAGGGGCTTCATAAAAGCAGGAAATGATCAGCGCGTTTATGGGAGAAGGCATTAACACATGTTAGACTGCACCCCATAAACACAATCAAGCCTAGAAAAAAACCAGTCAACCCCTTTAAGATTTCACACTTTGTTATTAAGAAAAACTTTTTAACACTGTCTTTGTTCATTACTTTCTGTCTCTCTATCACTTTAAATTGCATAAATCCAGATCAGCCTGGATTTCCTCGACCTTTGCGTGTTTGCTTTGCAGGTGACGGTCCAAGTCCTGAATCAGCTGATCCAGAAGATCCGTGAGGATCTCCCGAACCTGGAGGCCAGCGAGGAGACAGAGCAGATTAACAAACACTTCCACAATACACTGGAGCACCTGCGTCTGCAGAGAGAGTCGCCCGAGTCTGAGGGACCTGCTTACGAGGGGTTGGTGCTGTAGGAGCCTCACGCATTTACATTTATATTTGTGTACACACACATAGAGAGATATATGTATATGCCCACATGTGCACACCAGGGTATTCCAGCCAGGGGAAAAACAAAGCCAAACCCACCTGCCTCTCTACCCTTTCGTCTTACTGCTCATACTTTCTATCTGTTGTTTATGTCCTCTGCCTGTCTGTCTTACTCTCTTCTTCCTCTTTCTCATTTCGTGAGGCGTTTCCTAGTGAAGTCCTTAGAAAACCGTGTATGCACTGCACTCCTGCTCTGCACTTCCTTCAGACTACCATTCCCACTTGATACTATTGTTGCCATACAAATGAGCAAGAATAAAACTATATATATATATATGAGAGAGAGAGAGAGAGAAAAAAAAAACAAGTTTTAGTGTGGCTACACTACTTTCTAGCCCCTCCAGCCAAACTGGAGAAAAAAAGGCAGAGCTTTATTGAGCCATGCATTGTTACGGTCTTTGTTTAGAGGACCTACACTTGATTCTACTTTGTTTTTTCAGCATTAATATTTGAAACACCTTGCTGAATGAAAGACATTTGTGTAACTAATGAATAGTCTTGTTTCTCACCCTTTTACTTTACGGCAGACATTTTGGTGGCGTGAGACATTGTGTTGACTAATATGTGGAATGGGTGAACGTGTATAGACTCTATTAATGAATGAGTAGCCGTGGCTGTGAATCGAAAGAATGTCAGAAGCCTTCTCTTGCATCTTGTCTCCTTTTTTGAATTATGATTCCCCCTCCCTCTTATATTGTATGTATAATCCAATTGTAAATCAGTTACAACAAAATATCATTGATTTCATGGCATTTGCACAAATAAAAAAAATTATATTAACCCCACATGCCTGTTGAGGTGTGATTTTAATATTATTAAAGTCGCTGTTATGAAAACAAGTAGTGGCAGATTTTTCCTTACATATTGTGACATACATCCGATTGTAATTGATTATTAAAAAAGAAGAAATGTAGGGCGGGAATTGGTTCAATCTATCATTTGTTGAGAGAAATCTGTCATCTCACTAGAAGATCCAGACATTTTGATTAAACATTACAAGGTCAAAAAATAGATCAAACTTGAAACATGTACATTGTTGACAATAAGATCTATAGCATGCATTTAGAAAATAGATTTTAATTTTAATTTTTAATGCTAACTTCAGCAGTTCCTGTTATTGTTAATAAGCATGTTAATAAGCTGGTAAAAACATTGGTACTGGTTATTATTTAATACATGCAATTATTAAGTATTTGTCTGTTGGTTTTCTGACTTATTGTTCTCTATCTCTTTGTTTGAACAGAATCTCAATGGACTGTACATCTTATTACCGTTGATTAGAGACAAGTGTTCAGACTTTGTTGAAATAATCCAGTATAAATTGGTTATCTTGATATGATTATAAGAAATGAGTCATGCTTTTCTGTATTTAGTCAGTCCCGCAGTTGCTAGGGTAACTATAGGCTTTGCCAGCAATCCCTGTACATCTGTCATGAAGAATCAGTATACAGTAATCACAAACAGCATATCTAACATCATCTCAATTGTTCTCATTGCAAACTGTGGTTTCAAGAGGTATACCAGATTATGATCATAACTTCACCAGTACAGTTTATTTTGACGTCAATTTAAAAAAAATTACAAAGGCGAACATGACACTTCCAGTCATTTAAACATCATTTATGAAACAAATCTATAAGTCATCACTGAATTTGGAAGGAAAATTGCTATGCCACCATTTCTTACAAAAATTTGAGTTTGAATAAGTAGATAAAAGATCTGTCTACTCTCTTACAATGTACACAAAGAAAATGTTGTGCTACTGTTTGGTACTGCTAGAAACAAGCACATTAAAAAAAGAAAGAAAAAGACTAGCCCCATCTGAAAATATGGTCATACTCATGACTTTAATACTTCTGGTCCATGTTCTGAGGTTGAATTTTTGTTTTGCGTGGACACAGTAATTTGCTGAAGGCTCTTTTGAAGCTGCTGTGGCACAGAGGATACAGGATTGGATTGATGGATGAGTTTATCCACAGCAGCCAGAACGAGATCTCATAAAGGTATAGGGAGCCCAACAGAGTCCAAAAACACACACTATTACAGCTAGAGACTTTGCCACCTTTTTATCTCTAGACAGGCGAAAGCGGCTGGCCAGACTGGCAACCATATCAGGACGGTGTCTATGTGATCCACCCGAATGATCCACGTAATGAAACTTTGCCTCACTGGATGTCAGGATCCGGTCTCCGACTTGCAGAGGAGGCAAGTCTGCAATTGTGCTGTCTCTTCGTTGAGTCTGTCTGCCATTGTCGAACTCCGCGGCAGACACCTTTACAGTAGAAGGTAACCGGCAGCACCGTGACCTTGAGGACAAGTTGACCTTCCTTTCCTCGACAGGCCTCACAAAAAACACACGCTGTACATCTTCCGTTCTGACCGGCCTCATCTTGAAGCTCCTAAGCCGAATGTAAGTCGGCTGTTCTTCCCTCACTGCGCATCTCTTGCGGATATTGATGTAAATGCTGAGGTTGAAGTAAGTGACGCTTATGAAAGGTGTGAAGAACTCGACAGTGGAGGCAGTCATCAGAAAATACCAGTTGAAGTAAAATTCAGCATAGCACTCTCCATCTGGCACTACACTTCCTCCTGTGATGTGTTCCCAGCTGATAATAGCTGGACCATAAAGCAGGAATGCTGCCAGCCACACGCAGAGCATCTTCAAAACAGCCTCTCTAGTGATGCCCTTCTGGCAACGGTAACTCACCTGGAACACAGATTTATAACTGATTTAATATGCATTACACTTAGGCCTCAGATAGATAGATAGATAGATGATTGATTGAATTTGCACTTGAAAATATCAACTTTTCCCTGGTTGCCAGCTGAAATAATTAAATATTATGATTAAATGGACGTCACAGTGCATTTATCTCCAAGTCAGAGACAAGGGGGTTCACGCTTTTGTGCGCTGTTGTATAATAGGATACAAATAAATGTTGACAGATGATTGTTAAATGTAAAAGTGTGCATGGCATTTGCAGGTCTGCACTCATTGTGTCTGTCCAAATAGTTATGTATATGTGATTTTGTTTCAAAACATTACGCTTTATCTTTGTGACCAGTTGACTCCGGAGGGAAACACAATCGAAATGTTCAAAGTAGCCTAATACTTGTTTTAGTAATACTTGTTAATCTGATTTATCTATGTTCAAATACAAAAAGTGTTTTCCACATAAAAAAAGAGCGTTTAATGGCCTGATAAAATTATTTCTGTACTGTACTCTGTAGTTTGAAAACATTTACGACAATGTTTCACGCAAAAATGAAAGCTCTCGTTTAGTCACCCTCATGTCGTTCCAAACCTGCACTAAAACAATATTGACACCATTTGGTTTTTACTGTATGGACAAAAAACACTGAGACATTCTTCAAAATATCTATTGTGCTCCACCTAAGAATTTGGAACGAGATGTGAGTAGAAATGATGACAGAATTTTCAATTTACGGTAAACTATCCCTAGTCATCTTTGTGTTATTGTTATTCTGTGCTCCTCTCTGTAAAAACGTAGATAAGAACATTTATTTTGTTGCAGTGTCTGTCAGTGGTGGCTCACACTCATTAGTTTGAGTTGCCATTCTTCAACACAGATTTGGACAAATTAGGAACGAAAAGAATTCGCCCAAATGCCATAGTCTAATTGCATTACCAGCACAGTCCATGTGTGTCTGCGCAGCACTCACAGCTTTAGTGACGGACTGAAACCTGTCGAAACTGATGAGCACGATGTTGAAGACCGAGGCGGTGCACAGCATATAATCCACCACCAGCCACAGTTTACACAGACCTCTGCCCAGTCTCCACTCACCCGTCAGGACATAGGGAATATACACGGGGATGCAAAACCCGCCTGAAATTCCAATAAAACACACATACGCTTAAAGGACACCACAGAGTTAATGCCAAAGCTGAAATGCAAACAGTCATCAAAATCACTCACCGACAAGAAAGTCCGCTATGGCCAAATTTAAAAAGAAAAAGTTGCCTTGTGTGCGTAAACTTTTCTCAACCACAAAAGCTAAAATGACAAGCGCGTTCCCGAAAACTGTGGCGAACACCAGCAGTGTCATAAGCACAGTAAGGAATATTGAGGTGGATGGAGAAAACTGGCCATACTGCGCGCGCCGGTTCTCGAATGTGTCCAAGTCGCCGACACTCGTCGCGTTTTCTCTCTCCAGCCCGGTCCAGTTGGGCGACTGCGGATTTCCTGATTTCCACATGAATGAAACAGCTGTAGGTATCCCGGGAGATTGTGCCACGGACAATAAAGAGGTTTGCATGGTGCTTTCCTCTGTCAACAAGCAATTATGCATGTCAGTCAACGCGCAAAAGCTGCCGAGCCATCCGCTTGACCGACGGAGACTGTGAGCTGCTCATTCACAGTTCAGCGAGCGACGCGGGCGATCACAGGTTTTTATACCGACAGGGAACAGAGCGTTCATTGGCTGCTTATTTAACGCTGCTCGGTCTGATGTCGATGACTGCGTTAGAAGTGTTCATCCAGGATTACTTAAAGAGTGTCAAACGCCCAGCTCTCGCGTTGTCATTGATGTACTGCATCCCTGTGATAACAGCCCAGTTTGCTGTGTCCCCACCTCCCACCACATGCCTCAGTTAACTTGCTCAAAAATCAGTTTCACAAAATGTGATTTAAAATCACACGTGTCCTGCTCTGGTGAAAAAGGGAATAAATCAGCCTAAAATGGTTTGTTGGTTTTAGCTGGTTAGCTGGTTTAGGTGGTCACCCAGCCTCGTGGTCAGATGTTTAACGTGTCTCCTCACAGGGCCAAGCTGGTCTTCACCTGGTCTTGCTAACCACCAATTCTAACCATATGAAAAATGGCTAAATCCTCTCTAAAACCATCTAGTCTAGGACCAACAAGGACCAGCAAATCAGATTAGGCTGTTGAATGTTAGAAGATCATTATTTTTTTAATCCATTTGCTGATGCTGTTCAAGCCTATCAACAAAGTCACTGTAACCTAGATGATCCTCTGAAATGCAAGAAGATAAAATAGCCTACCATACACAGAATGCATCTTCGAATACATAGCAGATTAAACAGCAGGTTTAGTTGAGAATAGCATTACTTTGGGAGATTATCCTGCCATACCTTGCCCAAAGGAATCTGAAATAGCAGGTGACATTTAATTTTTACTGTCTCACTGGACCACTAAACTCAAAATGTGATGTGTGACAGATTGAGTTTTGTCATAATTAAAAACACTGTGCCTGAAACGAACTGCAAAGAATTAAAATAAATACCCAGGAAGGTCAAATAAATTCATGCAGATTTAAATGTCACATCTCTTGAGAATTTACTAGAGACATGAAAGCCACATCAGCATTAATGAGCAACTGCATGTAAAATACACAGCTGCTCCTGTAGAGAACCTGGACAATTTGTTTATTTATTTATTTATTTTTTTGCAAAACATCAGAAACTCGGTGTATTGTTGTCTATGTTTTTAATTATTAAAGCCCTTTTTTAACGCAATATTCATTGCATAAATAATTTCATGTGCAATAAAAGCAATTAGCTAATAATGCACTTCTAAGAAAATAGTTTTTGTCAGTGTGTCTCTGAATAGAGTGTAATCATTAAGTCTGATTCAGACATATTACAATCATATTACAGGTCAGAGAATAGCAGGCAAAGACAAAAAAAAAAAAAAAGGTCTGTGGTGAATGAACCAACTGACCACTGCAGAAATAGGAAACCTTTAAGCTTTTGTGAGTGAGCGTCTTATTTGTAGAACTGGGACATTGTGACTTATATTCCTTTCTGGATCTGTAGTTCCATTATCGTTGTCTTCGACAGCACAAAAGCATATCTGTAGAACACCCTGTGGTCTTTCAGCGACAGAGTAATGCTGAGAGTCTATGAGAGCGTGAGAGTGAAAGAGATTCATGCACAAAGCACATTTCTGTGTACAGATGTGCTGAGAGCCGGCACACAAAAGAAACTGAAATGAACTGAAATGAAAAATATGGACAGCAGTGCATCTGATGCAAAATTAAGATGTCCAAAATATTGCTAATGCTTACCTTTTATCAATCATCTTTGACCATCATTGAGAAACATCTGGGTATGAAGGGAATATAGACAATAACAAGATGGCAGCAAAACCTACTTGAATTCACCAAAATAGATAATCATAATCATGGAGCTTGTGTTATGCCAAACAGTAACAGAGGTTTTCTCTCCCCACTCACTTACATCATCATAGACTCGCTTTCTCTCTCTTCTCACCTCATTCACAAACACTCACTAATTCATGTTAATTGCAAGAAGTGGGGACCATAGGCATATCACATGAATGATGGTTTTGGAAGCAGCACATAATTATAGGCTGAAGTTTTTGGTCTTCCTGTTCATCAGTTTCACTAGGCTTTCACATATTTCCTCACAGGAAGCAGGCGTCCTTCCCACAAAAAGGAGAAAGATGCTTTTGTCAGAAATGAAAAACCAATCTCTGCCCAAACTCTTTTTATCTGAATTTCTTTCTTTCTTTTTTTTTTACCGTTTTACTGTGTGCTTTAAATAATAGAAGGAAAAATAAATTCCCACTGAAAAAATTGAAAGTATCACAGTAATCCAAAAATAATCCACGTCTCCAATCCATCAGTTAAAGTCTTGTGAAGTGTAAAGCTCCATGATTGTAAGAAATAAATCCATGATGTTTTTAACTTCAAGCTGTTGCTTCCATCTAAAATACAAGTCCTCTATCCATAATACTGCTTTTTTCAAAAAGTAATTTTGTCTGAATCATGATATGCACAGATCAAGCACTGTTTACAAGTGAAAACAGTCCAAAACAGTTCTCAATAAATATGTTGGTGGATTTTGATGTGAGATGATAAGGTTTTAGGTGTACTTTCCCTTTAAGTTTATATCCCATACTAGATATTATACAAAATATGTATGTTTATTTGTCAGATGCTCATCTGGGATGGAAGTGAAATAGAAGAGACCTACACAAAAAGAGTCTGCATACACACACACAAATACAACAAGTTTTGAACACATTATATTCAGAACACAAAGATCCCAGTGTTTTACACTTCTATGCACTGTAAAAAAAAAAAAAAAAAAAAAAACTGTAAATATACCAGTAATTTTCAAGTTTACAGACAGTACTTTTAAAAAAATCAATGCAGAATATTCCTTCATATTAACACAGTACATTGGGCCAATTTTATACTTTTTATTTTTTGCACACACAGTGGAAAACTTGTTTTGAGTTTGATGTCAGAATTAAAGTCTTCTCTGGCCCTTTTAGTAGAAAGCCTCAGTGTATATTTATTCTATACCATTCTTTCATGTAAGTGAATTTAAAGGCACAATATGTAATTTTCACCGCTAGAGGGCACATATTCAAAATAAACAAAGAGACAAAGGTGTAGTTTGATGACACCGTGACTGAGTGTGGAATCATGGGAGTTGTTGTCTTCATCTCCACAGCCGATGCAATCCGACGGGACTCGGGCAGAAATCATGTTCATGGATGAGCTAATGATTTATTAACGTAGTAGAATGAAGCAGGGTGAGGCTGAAAGCCGTCGAAGCGAACACACGACTCGAAAGCAGCGGAGCTTTTATTATGCCACAGTCGACCGCTTCCTCTCCTTCCGGTCGTGCGTATGTGGGGTAAAGCAGTGCTTTTTATCATACTAGATACATTTGAAAGTTCTGTTATAATGCTACTCTGTGCGGTCGTCACCGGTCTATTAAAACGCACAACATATTAAAGCATTTTTGGTGTTTCCATGTTTTCTACAAAACAAAAGAAATCGAGGGGTTATGACGTCATTGGCAGGCGACACAATGACACTATAAACACGGTCCGTGTCACTAGTTAAAATTGCTTATTTCTCTGGATCTAAACAGTCTTCGAAACATTTGGGATAATGTAAGTACACAAGTCAGCAAAATATATAACACTGTTCTAGTGGTTATTTTAGATATTTTAATAAATCTTACATATTGTGCCTTTAACTTAATTGAAAATTATTTGTACACCCATTTATCTCTACATAATATATTGCTTGTAATGTTCCGCATTTGTTAGTCACTTTGGATAAAAACATCTGCTAAATGACCAAATGTAAATGTACATCATTCCCATGTTTAGTCAAGGGATAGTTTGAAAGCATTTCCTGCTGAATCCACCACCAGTTCAGTTGTTTATGGCATTACTTTTTAGGTAGATTTGTTTCTCTTACCATTCCACAAAGTCCACTGTACTCTGTCAGGACATTTTGAAACCAGTAGATAACTGCACCATACAGCAACTCGAGGTCGGTATGTTCGGTCTGGCTTGGGGGATGTCAACACTGCTGGATTCTTATGGGGGAGGTTTTGGGAGATTGAAAGCTACAGTATGTGGGCTGAAGGACTTGCTTTTAAGGGCTGTAGCTATAGGCTACTATGGTTCTGGGGAGATGGATGTGTAGGGTAATTGCACCCTAATTCTCTACTCTCCTACTTTTGTTCTCTTGCAGCCAGTCCTTTATCTTTTTCCTCTAAGAGGTTTTGCTCTCCATTGTGTTTAATTCTCTTTGTACATGCTTTACCCTAATGACCATTAAAGGCTCGGTTGAAGTTTACATCTACAGTCACACTATAGCAGTTTTGTTGCTGCGTGCTTATGAATAGGCATAAGGTCAACATGAAAGCAAGTGTGCTTAGAATGATCCTGCAGCACGTGCAACAGGTGCCTTTGTGGCCTAATTAGAGGACAAGACAAGTGACTCTTGAGTCATCAATTACTGAATAATGTATGATTAGTCTCAGACAAAACTCTCTAGACAGTTAAAGCCATCAAGCCATAATAACCCAAAATTACCCAGTCACATTTTACAGTAGTGAGTAATTACATTCTTAAATACTTATGACAACTACTTAATATCCATGCTGGACAGTAATAAATAAATAAAATCTTTTTAAAGTAGCATGATAATAGTTCAGCTAGTAGCATAAGTTGCATATTTTTAGTCAATTAGTCTAGCATTTAGTGAAGTACCAGTACCAGTAACGATCTATTTCTCCAATGATCACAGCCCATTTAATACTGGACACTATAATATCAACAACAATAATTTAATTATAAGCAACTTCCCTAAATAATACACATACATATTAAAATACATACATACTATACATATACATACACAATAGATATTTTAGCTTGGCAGGCTACAGTTTCAAAGTAGCTTTACCACACTCTTAAAATAAAGTGCTGCCACAGAGGAGCCATTTGGTTGCCCAAAGAACCTTTCAGTGAACAGTCTTAATGTGAAAAATATTTTAAAAATCTAAAGAACATTTTTTCCACTTTGAAAAATCTTTTGTGGAATGGAAAGTTTCCATGGATGCTTAATGTTCTTCACGGAACCAATTATAAAAATAAAGAATCTTTATTTTTAAGAGTGCAGAGCTAGTAAATATGTATTTATTTTGGGTATTCGCTTATAATTACACACAATTTTTTTTTTTATAGTGTAGATAAATCTATCAGCAATGTATGTGTAATGTATATACAAAGAAATTAGTATGGATGGACATCCTGATATAAAGCATCACTGAATCCCTTTTAACATTTCATCCCCACTTACTCTGGTATTCATACTCATTTTACAGTCAGTGCTTTTAAAATCATACCGACTGGCCTTTCAAAAGAAAAAAAAACATCCACTCTGCTCTTTTTCTGTGTTAAGAGTCAGCACCTTCTTGGTCTCTAATTTGAGTATGCCGTTTAATGGCCCACAGTCTGCAAGTACAGAAAAAGCTATTATGTACGTTTGTCCACCAGCTGTCTTAACCTTATTTCTTTTTTTAAAAGGATTTCTCAACCGGTGCAGAAAAAATGACACCTAATTCCCTGGCTGTCAAGCATCAATCTACAGTCAGCATTTGATTGGTGGTGACTTTTAAGCATAGTGATGATGGATCATGAAGCTCACAGATTCATTCTGCTCCAATGAAGCATTTGCTTTTGACCATTAATTTTCGTTGTCATTTACACATACAGAATATACTCTGAATCACTGACTACCTGAAGCACAATCATAACCTCATAGCAATGTTATGAAATGGACTGACGAGGCTACCTCTGTCCTCCACAGAAGAGAGCTGTAGCAACTGGATGAAACAAAAATAGTGGAAAATGCAGCCTGGGTGACCGTTGCCATGGTCTGCAGAGATTGTGCAGTTAAGCTGTAAATGTCTTAAAGGGGTCATATGAAGAAAGGAAAACTTGAAATCGCATCATATGACCCCTTTAATGGATTGGCAGTCAGAGCGGTCTAATGTAGAAACCTGTAATGGACAAAATAATGCTCAATCTGCAGGGAACGCTTCTCAGATTACAAACCAGCTCGCTTTACCACCTATAGCATCAAAAACATGTTTTAAAAAAGATGATCCTTCGCATGTCACGTCTATCCTTGAAAAGTGTCACTTGGTTTAGGGATAGTTACAAACAGTCTTCCATAGCAGAAGGCTATAGCTGATAATGCAGAACTAACAACACAACAGTAGCAATTGGCAAGCGTTTTCAATAACCACTTATCAAAAGAAAAGCGCGCAAATACGGTCATTATTTCGTAGACCCAGAATAAGAAGGTCGTTGCTGAGGGAAATCAGGTTGAAGCCGCCTGGACGATGCATTTGGTTTTGTCTTTCTCATCACTGCCATCTCGTGGCTTTATAAAGAGACAGCATGGGGTCGATGCCTTGATGGAGTTTGTGAAAATACCATTACGAAAGATATTGGTGATGGTGAAAGTCCAGAGTTGTTCATATTGTCCAAATTGAGGAGCTGGAATATGTATTAATACCTCGTGTGTTGCTTTAAAACTACCATTAAACTCAAGTGAAAATAATGAAAAATTAATGACTTCGATTATGTCATGATTTGCCGGTACTACCTATAAACTCTATAGAACACAGTTCATTATTAAGAATAGTATTATATTGTGCTTACTACTATTTTTTTTAGCTTTCACTCCACACAGAACAAGCTTTCTCAACTGAAATGGTTCCTTATGTGCCACCTAGCGTATGAGAGTGAAATAGCATCAACATCAAAGCAGATAGATAGATAGATAAGCGTTTGAGCTTATATAGTTTTAACATACCTCCTGTACACAATCGATAAATTTAGGAAAAACACTGTCACCACTGTTAATGAAGTGTTTTATGCTTATGCTTTGACTTTTTAAAAAGTCGTGCCAGTAAACAACTTGGCAGTGCATAAATGTGGATACATCATTGTGTCAGAGCTCTGACTCCTGTATTCCATGTAAATGACCTGAAAATACACACTTAGTCTACAGTTGCTTTGACCTTTATAAAAGCCTCACTAGTGCACTAGAAGACTTCATATGTTTTATATGTTCATCTGAGAGCAACCTCCTGATATTCTATAAAGTTTCATAAGCTACTTTGAAGTTAATTTACAAACAATAGTTTAGCAGTGATTAAGTGAATGGACTCCATTGAGTGAATAATATAGAAAATTGTTAACCACTAAGTCTGTCACATTTTTGCTAGTCTCAAAATTTCTGTATTGGAAAAAAAAATCATAAAAATGGTCTGAAAGTCATTTCTATTTGGGATATTTTTCTATTTAGTAATATACTATATTAGTGAACTGTACCTGGGCGAATAAAGATGTGTTTGATGTGTGTTGGGGATTTTTTATTTTTCAGCACTGCATTCTCACATTAAGTGTGATATTTGTCTACATTCTTCAAGAATGTGACAAAATGGTACAGGATGTCTCACACAATCTGCCCTTTTCTTTGCAAAGAAAAAAAAAAACCCACAGTAACACATTTTAACAGATTAATCGCATATTTTCGTTTGCTGCATGCTTTTTAAAACACAATAAAAAAATTTTTTTGAGGAAAAAAAACAATATACGTCTCGTATAAGTTGCATTTTCATAACCATATCAGAACAGACTAAGAATTTAAAAATATATAATTCTAATGGATAAATATAATTGCAGTATATAATAATATATGCTTAGCAATAAACATGCCAAAACAAATTAATTTATAAAGAAACGTAAGGTAAAGTTGGGCTTACTTCTCTCAGGCACAAATCCAAATGTGTCCATATTCGCGATGTAGCTGAAGCTAAACTATTAGCCTTATTAGGTAAAATAAGCGTTTGTAGTTCACGCATGTTCCAGTATCGACGGAAAAATATCCTAATGAGCAAAAATATGCCACAGTGGACCGGGTCTCACGCCGAACGGCACGGAGAACGGATGCGCTGTTTCCAATGAATGCAGTAGCTTCGTGTGCGCGTGAGGCGCTGGCGCGATCAAACAGCTGAAACATAAACTGCATTCTCACATTAAGTGTGATATTTGTCTACATTCTTCAAGAATGTGACAAAATGGTACAGGATGTCTCACACAATCTGCCCTTTTCTTTGCAAAAAAAAAAAAAAAAAACATTCTGCAGGTTTCTCCATTTATCTTCAAGATCGCCAGTGATTCTGGTGACTGGCTAAATGTCAGTAAATGGAATGAACACAGTGAAGAGCCGAGTGGAAGTTAGTGAAAAGCTGAGTGAGAGAGTTTGCCTTTGTAATTTATTAAATACAAAGCTCAAATCCTTAAAGAATTGATTTTTATTTGCCAAAATTTCATAACATTAACATATTAGATTAAAATCGTATGTACTGTATATGCTGTGTATTGCAAACATAGTTTGCATACAAGTAGTATGGCAGTAGGCCATTCTGAACTTAGTCAGTGTTTCAGGAAGGAAGCTGTGGTTCAAATTATGAGTAACCAGCTCCCCCCAAATTCAATGGTCTCTACCATATTGTCATCCGTGTGTGATTTCTGGACCGTTTCGGGGGGGGGGGGGGGGTGGGA